>NC_060280.1:26110533-26410533 GCF_021613505.1 Equus quagga
GTTAACTACCTCCATCCCTGAGCCTAGGTTTACATTAGGTTAACTACATCCATCCCTGAGCCTAGGTTTACATTAGGTTAACAACATCCATCCCTGAGCCTAGGTTTACATTAGGTTAACTACATCTATCACTGATCCTTCATGGTGGTGGCAATTTCAGAGTGAGAAAAAAGAAAAGAAAAAGACTCTTACACCTAAGGGTCTAGAGGAACAAACTAGAGGCCTCATTACTGTGATTGGTATCAAGATATTAGTAATATTCATAATTTCCCTCTTTTATCACCCATTCTAGATTTCCCTCATTCATGGGCAGATTTCTGCTGGTTCAGGTTGCTTGCCCAATAGCACCCCAACATGACCAGGAAGCAACCATAGCTTTAGAATTAGTGGAATCTTTACTGTGCCTTGCTATAAGCATTGCCTTAGGGGAAGGGAAACAACTAGACACACAATCTAAAGTTTAGAGGACAGGAAGCAGAGATTCCACAGATGGGTCACTAAGGCAGAGTCTATTTTCCAAAAAGTCACAGAATAGTCACAGAAATATTTGCGGTCTCGCACACTCTTCTGGAACATTTCTAAGTGCTTTATCAAGATATGGAATCTATTTCACCTTTTCTTAAAACTAGATAGTTAATTTTGCCCACCTCAATTAATAAAATGAAGTGTAAGTGATGTTGCATGACTTCCAAGACTAGACAATTAAAGGTGATACAGTTTGTGCCTGGCTTTTTTTCTCTTGGGACATATGCCTTTGGAGCCCTGAACTACAATCTCAAAACTCCAGCACCTTTATGCCTTCATGGGGAGGAATCTCAAGACCATGTGGAGGAACCACATAGAGATAGAGACAGGGAGTCCAAGTTGTTTCAGATCCCCATTTTCCCTCTTATAATGGTGGTATCCACACAGGTGATACAATTGTTATTACATCATTTCAGAATGGGTATGTGGAAGACAGATAACTTTTCTCCTTAGTTCACAGGTCTTTAGACTGAGAAAACTGTACTTGAAGAGCTGCACTTGAAGACTAAGCCTGAGGAACATCATCATCCACACCCGGACCTAATTTAGGTAACAAGATTCTGGATCTAAAGCCAGTACTTGATGTTGTAATGAGATAACACTGGGTAGTCTTGAGAGATGGGCCAGTGTATTTTGCACTACATATTAGGAGTGGTATAAATTGTTGTAATCAAATAACAGACTGTGGAAAAAATGGACACAGCGATATTTCTGGCCTAACATGCTTTTCCAGAACCTTGTCAATACACCACGAAAAGATGGAAACTATTTCCTTTCTCCTTGAAACTGAGTGGGCCTTTATGACTTCTTTGATGAGCAGAATGCAGCATAAGTGATGTGGTGTCACATTCATAAATTGTTTTACTTCCACCTACATACTAAGCCACCCCAACCAGTAACCATCAGGCTTAGGTTACTTCCTCCTCCATCAGCTAGATATAGGGAAATCCCCATGAGACCATAGGTGTCAGCTGAAGAAGAGGCTTGATGCAAAAGAGATAAGTGACAGGAAATCTGGGCCACCTGTTTATGTAACTCACTTATATCTATATAACAAATAATTGATTGTTAGTGTCTGTATTCAGCCTTATGACATGAGTGGGCCTGACAATAGCCATATAAATTGGGCAATTTTAGTCACTTGATGCCCTGTGATCAGGTGTTTAATCTTTTCTAGGGTCCAGTAACATTCCAACACCTGCTTTTGAACAAAGAGAACTCTCTGCTAGAGACAGCATGGCCTTGCTCCAGAGTCTTAGGTGTCTGTGCTGCAACTCGCCCACTAGGACTTGATGGAGACTTCACATATATTTATCTACCACAGATACAATTGGCACCATGGTTTTACCAAGTTATATGGTCCAAATGACATAGATTCTTGCATCACAGACTGAACCTGCTGCATAGCCCTCTCTTGCTCTAGGCACTCTCAAAACTGACAGCCTACTACGCACCTGATAAGTAGGTCAAAGAGTTATTTTCAAGTGTATTTGTGCTCTCTTTAATAGCCAAAGACAACTGACAGGTCTTGTGCCTCTTCGCTGATGGTAGGAGATACAAGTTGCAATAATCTGCTCTTTACCTTGGAGAGGATGTACTGGCAGGACACAGAGCACTGAACCTACAAGAACTTCACTATTGTGTCAGGCCACTTAATTTTTGAGGAGTTTATCTCTCACTCTGTGGTGTCTTACCAGACGTGTGTCTTACCAGAGCATTCAGAGTACTTACCACTTCCTGGTCTCCAAAACTTTGGTCAACAATCTCAATATCTATGTCCAAACGTCATGTTCTTTCAGCTCTTAAAGCTCTTTTGGTAAAAGTCACCTTTCCTTCTGTGGCAGAGGCATTACTTCTTTTCTCATGACCTACTGAGTGTTTGATCTAGTTATTAATCCCAAGTAGTCTCACCCAAGTGGTGGCTAACTCTGCCTTTTTCCAGTAAATAGAAAAATACTCTTTCTAAAAATGAGATGAACAGTATAGATGGGCCACTGAAGCATCAAAACCTGTTGAAAGCATGCCTTAGAGAGGGCTGGGCTAGATAACCAAAGAGTTTCTACATTCTGGAGAGTTCTGATTGTTCATATCTCTAATCTCTCTATGCTTTTCTTTATCCCCACAGCTACCTCCAGCCTCTTCCATCCTCCTTACTCTCTCATTGCATGTCCACATCCCATGGGTGGAGCTCAACAGAGAGTAATTTCTCTGTGACCCAAAGCTTGATGTCCCTGGAGATTGGCTGCATTTCCCTGCAGCAATATAAGAGTATCTTGGCTGGAGGCCCTTCCCAGGCTTCTATAGGATGTGGTACAACAAAGCAGCCTGGGGCAGCAGAGCCGGTAAGTAGCCAGAACCCAGACTCAAACCCTTCTCTATTTCCAGAGTCAACTCTGTTACCGCCTCCTGTCCTCCTCCAAAAGAAGAGTCAAATAGAAAGAAATTGCAGAAGGCAGAGATAGCAAAGAAATATGGAGACCTGGGTATTAAGTATCCCCAGCTGGCAGTTTCTTATCCTGCATAAGGGAAATAGATCGAGGAGGATCTCTTCCTGCGGCTCATGAATTAAGTAGCTCAGAGGAGGGCTCAGAATCCCAGACTCTCTTTCTAAGAATGATGCCCATATTGGTGACCCAAAGTGGTAATGGCTAAGGGAACCAAAATCCCTTCAGGGCTGGCATTCTAGAAAAATACAGATGTTCATGCTTGGCAACATACAAGCATGATCCAAAGATTTCAACAGTGAATTTGTCATTTATTCATTCATCAAAATAACTGAATTCCTAAGATGTACCATACAGCCTGCTGAGTGAAGGCTTATCAATATAAATCGGAGTTACTCTTCTTGGGAACCTCAAGCTTGAGAGGAGAAAGAAATTAGAAATTACCATGTAAATGACTGAATGATTGAATGGGATGTTTAAGAGACATGAATGAACAAACAGAAGAAAAGAAAAAAGTGTGGGGGGGGGGGGGGGGGGTGGTTGGTGTAGCTAAGAGAAAAATTAGGAGCAAGAAAACCTGAGGAAAAGGAGATTTAGAGGGAAAAAAACAAGTAAAGTGAAGAGATGTGAAAGTAAAAAAAACCTCTCTTTTAGGAACACTGAATCTTGCAGTCATAGAATGCCGGAGTTGAAAGACAGATAATCTAGTCCAATTCCCTGATTTTACAGAAGAGGAAATTGACAACCATGAGGAGAAATTGACATATTTTTAGTAGCTTGGCACCAGGTACAATCTGTGACAAAGTGTGCAGCTTACTTGAAAAAACAAGGTATTTGGTGTCAAATAGAACCTAGATTAAATCATTCTACCATGTCTCCTGGCTAAACACTTGGCTTCTCTAAGCCTCAGTGTCTTCATCTGTATACATGAAGAGAATTAGATCTGTCTTATACTGTTGTTTCAGAGCTGAGGGAATTCCTTGTTCATCAAAACGACTAATTCTCAGGGTCAGCCCCATGGCCAAGTGGTTAAGTTTGCACGCTCCACTTTGGTGGCCCAGGGTTTCACCGGTTCAGATCCTGGGTGCAGACATGGCACCACTCATCAAGCCATGCTGAGGCAGCGTCCCACATGACACAACTAGAGGGATCCACAACTAAAAATACACAACAATATACAGGGGGGCTTTGGGGAGAAAAAGGAAAAATCAAAAAACACTTTACTAATTCCCAATATGTGCCATATATAACCAGCAAAAGGCAATGATTTAGTGGCATAGCTAGATCCAGAAAACTTTTCTCTAATTCTCTACCTTAAAATAAGTTGCAATGCATTGTATCTGCTTCATGCTGTGTATTAGTGTTATACTAGCAATTACAAAGCATGGAGAGAGTACCCAAGGGTCTCTACAGCTACAGTGGTTTCAGAGATTCTAGTTCTAGAGCCTTGAAGGGATGGACACCCAAGTGACAGTACAGAGCTCCACCTGAATTCACTGATGGATGGGCCTAGAAAATGATGATAAAATTCAATGGAGGGGCCGGCCCCATAGCCAAGTGGTTAAGTTCACAGGCCCCACTTTGGCAGCCCCAGGTTTCACTGGTTCAGATCCTGGGAGCGGACATGGCACCACTCATCAGGGCATGCTAAGGTGGCATCCCACACAGCACAGCCAGAAGGGCCTACAACTAGAATATACAACTATGTATTGGGGGGCTTTGGGGAGAAGAAGAAGAAGGGGAAAAAAAAGAAGATTGGCAACAGATGTTAGCTCAGGTGCCAATCTTTAAAAAAAAAAAAATTCAATGGAGAAGGATGTGCCAATTTCAACGTGGTGCCTTAGGAAAATTGAGCTGATTGAAACAGTTTGAGAAGTCTATCAGGGCAGGGAGGTGACAGTGTACGTTGAGGGGAATGATGCCAGCCAAGCAGCTGCCCTAAGAATCTATAAGAGAAATAATGAGATGGTGAGCAATTGAATTATGCGAACAATGGGAAGGAGAGCATAGATGAAAGCATATTAGGCAGGTAGAATGAGCCGATGAGAAGACACCCATCAGCTTCACTACTATGCAGATCATCCGACAACAAGGCTATAAGTACACCTGTGTCTGCAGGAGTCCCCATTAACTTCTAAAGCAGGGAGTGGATAGACCCAAATACTCAGGATTCATTGTTGACAGGTTCAGAATCGATTTTTCAGAAATTTAACCATGCCCTTCACTAGAAATGTCTTCTATGCCCAGTCATCCATAAATCAAACATGTTTCCAATTCTCTAATGCATGGTTTACTGGGACAGGGTCTCAACCACGCTCCACTTCAAAATCAGCTACTGATCCTAGTATGTATCTGGAGGATAGGGGAATAGAACTTTTCTTTGACTTCCTTCTCTTTCATGAGATTATAGGCTTGATTATTCATTCTGTCATTTATTTATTCAAACAAGCAAATATTGACTGAGAATCTACTCTGTTCTGGGCTCTGCACTATGCAAGAGCTATATGTCAGCAAATAAAAGCACATGGCTGCTGTATTCATGGATCTTACAGTGTAGTGAGAGAGGACAACAAATTTCAAGGAAAGAAGCAATCCTAAAATTTTAAAATGTGTTGAGTGGTGTAATGAAAACTAAGAATGTGCGATGTGAGGATAACGGAGGGGGTATGTGGCTCAGGGCACCTACTTAGTGAGAGTCATCTCTAATGTTTCTCTGAGAAAATGATATTTAAGATCTAAAAAGCTAGCCATGTGAAAAGCAAAGGGGGGAGTACAGGATGAACACAAAAGCCCCAAGTGAAGAAGAAACTTGCTTATTTAAGAAATTGAAATAAAGTCAGTGGGCTAAAGAATGTTGAGCAAGAGGTTGTCCATTATATGATAAGAGTGGACAGTTAGGTGATAGACTATAGGGATCAGTAGGCCATGTCATAAACATTTTACCAGAAAGCATTGGGGAATGATTGAAGGGTTTTCAGCAGGGAAGTAATATAAACAAGTCACTTCCTTGAACCTCAGTTACATTATCCTAAAAGTAGGAACAGTAATCCTTTCAGGGTCCACATCACAGGATAACTGTGAAGATTAAATGAATAAGACATAGTAAAAGATTTAGAGAAATGCAAAGTGTTAGACAATACAATAACAATAACAAAAATCATGTCTGTGGTGCTTTGCACTTTTGACAATGTTTCACCTACTTTGTCTCAACTACGGAAGAGATCACAGGAAAGAGTCTGGGATTTGGAATCAGACAGACCTGGATTCAATGTTCAGGTCTACAGTATATGAGCCGTTCATTCAGATATCCATCACTACAGTTCTTGAGTCTCAGTTTCCCCACCTGTAAAACAAGAGGAAAAAGATGGCCTTGTCCAAAGTCTCTGCTGATTCTGAGTACAGAGAAATTCAGTCAAAAATGCTTAAGCACGAATCAAGAAATTTATTATACACCAAAAGCATTTCACACAAAAGCCAAAACAAGAAAAATGTGACTTTAGGAAGAAGAGTTTCAAGAAGTGCAAAGCCATCTCCCTGGGTGGTGAGGGAAGCAGCTGCTCACTCTCTCAGACTGCCTCTCGCTGGACTGCAGGAACTCTCATCCTCCTCCTCTCTGCGTATCTGATTCAATTACTCTTATCTCTCTCCAAATAGTCATTTTCCTTTTCTCCCTATGCACACGGAAATAACATATTTTCAATTTGGGCAATAAGTAGACAATGACTAGATCCTCTGAACCCCGGTTACTATTTCCTGGCAGAGAAATCTCATTCTATCAGCTCAGACTGGGTATAACTATACAGATGATGAACTTTTGCAGGATAGATAACACTCTGTAGAAGTGAGATGACACTTAGGGCCCAATCCTGTGGTTCAAAGGGACCAGGGCTTAAAAAATATTTTTATAATGCATAGAACCTGGAATATGACATAATAAGGAGTCATCGAATATTTCAATTGTTATAGTTATTATGTTTTAAAGGAATCAGTAAATGGTATGACCAGTTATGGAACTTGATTTTTAGACTTTGGATTCAAGAGTAGATTGCTCTTTCTTATCATCCTGGTTAGTTTTAGTGTCTACAAAGACTGAAGAAGTTACATCTTTCTGAAGACCTCATCTGTCCTCCAAGGATGCTCCCTTCCCAGTCCTATGTCAACATCTCCTTCTTCCAGCCACCTGCTTTCCTGATGATTGGCATCCCAGGGCTGGAGGCCATTCATGGCTGGATCTCCATGCCCTTCTCTGCCATGTACACTGTGGCCCTCACTGGAAACTGCCTGATCCTCCTGGCTGTGAGGAGGACTCCCAGCCTGCACCAGCCCATGTACTACTTCCTGTCCATGCTGGCCCTCACCGATGTGGGCCTCACCTTGTCCACACTGCCCACCACCCTGGCTGTGCTCTGGTTTGACTATCGGCTCATCAGCTTCAATGCCTGCCTGGTCCAGATGTTCTTCCTCCACTCCTTCTCTGTGATGGAGTCCTCGGTGCTCCTGGCCATGTCATTTGACCGCTTTGTGGCCATCTCCAACCCCCTGCACTATGCAGCTGTCCTCACAAATAATGTCATCATCAAGATTGGGCTGGCCATTGTTGCCCGTGCTACCTTGTGCCTCTTCCCTGTGCCATTTTTGATTAAGCGACTAAACTTCTGCCCTGGCAATAACTTCTTGTCCCACTCATTCTGTTTCCACGCTGATGTGATGAGAAAAGCGTGTGCTGACATAATCATCAATATACACTATGGGCTCTATGTGGTTGTGTCCACTGGAGGTATAGACTCTCTGCTCATTGTCTTGTCCTACACTCTCATCCTGTACATAGTCGTGGGGCTGGCTTCTCCCCGGGAGCGCACCCGGGCCCTCAATACCTGTGTCTCCCACATCCTAGCTGTCTTTGTCTTCTTTATTCCAGGTATCACTATGTCCATGATCCATCGTTTTGGCAGGCACCTGCCTCACATTGTACGTGCTCTTGTTGCCTACGTGTACCTAATGGTGCCACCTGTGCTCAACCCCATCATCTACAGTGTCAAATCCAAGCCCATCAGGGAGGCCATGCTCAGGATACTGAGGGTGAAAGGCCAAGGATGAAACTATGAAATATAACATAGTCTGGGTACCATAAAAGAGACTTGCTGTAGCCTTGCTGGAACCTGCTACCCTCAGCAGGCACTGAAAATTCCCAGTCTATGCTAATACAGCGGGAAGACCACCAGGCTTATTCATGTTTCAAATTTATGTTCATCATTTAACTTTGTACTAGAAGCAATGCCAAGGATTAAAGATTGAGAAATATAGTAAACATGGTTCTTTCTCTCCAGAAACTCACAATTTTATGCCACAATAAAGGCATGTAAGGAGTACACAATCAGAATATAGACTTACAAGTACCATAATAAAGTTCTGTGCAAGAGATTACTGAGGACTGCAAATTGTTACTTGCCAGAACTTGCCCAAGAAGATCAGAGAAACCTCTACAAATGAGAGAATGCTTTTCATTTCATCTTGAAAATTGTGTAGGGTTTTTCTAGGCAAAGCAGGAATTGAGTAAGATAGAGAAAAATCTAGGGAAAAAAAGAGCACCATGAAAAAAGGCTCCAGGTTTTGAAGAAGTAAATGTGTTTGTGGAAAGAAGAGTATCCCTGCCCTTCCTTGTGTCTCTCCCACTTGTTACATCTTTACAGATGTGACTGTGGCATAGAGTTTGAACAGGGAGTGGTAGGGGATGAAGCCAGAAAGGTAGGTAGCCAAATTGGGCAGGGTTACACATACCATACTATGTAGTTTGGTTTCAATGTAATATATACAAATAACTTATTAAATATTTTTTACTTTAAAATAAGTTAGGATTATGAATTGGAGATTAGAAGCATGTTGGCAAGACTGGACATTTGGGCAAAACTGGAGCCAAAAAGTTTAAGCCAAAATTTAAGCCGTTATCTGGTCTCAGGCTCTTCCCACACACTATTTACTCTGTCTGCAACATTCTCATCTTCTTCTACCTGCCTATATCTCATTTCTAGCTACCTTTCTCATTTGTCAAGAATAAGCCTAATTTCTCAGAAAATCCTATCTAATTAATTCTCTTTTCCACATTATTTACTGACTGTGTTTGTCTCCTGCACAGATACAAATGTCTGTCAATATGCCAAAATATGCTTAGTGTCTAGTGGTGTTGGTGGAATAATGGCTACTCGACAATTCTTTTAAATATATACATGAATTAAATGGGGAAAAGGGCAACGGATTAATTAATTTAAGAGAGAATTTGGAGATGTTTGCCTCCAGGTAGCTTCTGGCCTTTCAGAGGAAAGAATGCTTATAAATAATTGTAAAAAGGTTTCCAGTTGAACTTGAATAGCTGACCTGGAGGTATGAGAGGTGCAAAACAGCTGATTGACTGAATTAAGCCCTCTCAACTAGTGAAGGTTTCCTACTTTTCCACCCTAGGGGGTCTCCCAGGCCCTTTCCCCAGAATTGATGCCCTTCACACCTCAGTGAAATACTGGCTCCATAAAGAGTTTTTGTGGGAAAAAAATTACAATACTAAAATTTATTAATATATTTCTGCTTGAGTGTACCTTCTTACAAAGTCAAACTGCAAGGGCATGTGTGTCTTTCTTCTTACCTCCTCTATAACCATTCCTCCTAAAAGTGTGAGATTCAATATTACACGATCTGAGAAGAAACACACACATCCATTTATCAGTTCACATTCTGAGGGTCTTTTTGGATGGGCCTGGCTGGGTTATTTACTGAGGGTCTCATAAGACCAAAATTAAAGTGTCAGTCACCTGGGTTCTTATCTGGAAGCCCTGGGGAAGACTTTGTTTCCAAGTTTACTTGGATTGTTAGCAGAATCCAGTTCCTCAAGGTTTTACACCTGGGATCTCCTTTTCCTTGCTGTCTGTTGGCCTCCCTCAGCTCTTAGGGATGCCCACATTCCTTCTCACGTGGTCCCCTTCATCGTCAAACTGGAGACAGTGTATCGCATCCTTCTCATGCTTTAAATATTTCTAACTTCTGTCACCGTCTGCAGAAATGTCTCTTTTTTAAGGGCTCATGTGATTAGATCAAGCCCATCTGGACATGAACTCCCTATCTTAAGATCAACTTTGCCATGTAACAACACAGTCACAGGAGTGATATTTCACCATATTCAAAGGTTTTGGGAACTAGGACAGGACATTTTTGTGGGACCTTTTAGAATTCTGTCTACTACGGTGACAGAGTAAACGGATTAATTAACGGATGATTCTATGAAAGTACACAATAAGGGTATCTGATCTATTCCAAGGGATCAGGAATGATTTTTCTCGAGAAGTTATAATTAAGGTGATGTCTGAATGTTGACGAAAAATTAGCAGGGAAAAAGGAAAAGTGAGTATTTAGGGGAAGGTATATTAGGTTGTAGAAGAGGAAACATGGTGCAGTAAAGGGACAGAATGAAAGGCAGTGCAACTAGAAGTCAAAACACACAGATCTTGTGGTTCAAGATAAGCCTGATAACATAAATGAGGACCAAAGAGAAATATGGGAAATAATTAGCATCTTAAGCAGAGATGAGGGTGGTTGTGACATGATCATATTTATTTTAGAAAGATAATTTTATATTGTGTTGTAGAGAACAGATTGAATTAAAGCCATAATGCATGGAAATTTATCATTTAGAAGGCCACTGAAATAGTCAAGATGAGATTTAGTGAAAACTTGGACTAGGAGCCTGGAGACACAGAGGGAGAGAAACAGATGGTTCAAATTTATGTAGGAAGTAGAAATTATATAACTTGGTTTTGGATTGCACAGAAAGGCTAAGAAAAGAAAAGAGAAGGGCCAAGGGTGACTGGTAGGTGTGGGGCTTGCACTTAAGGATAAATGGTGGTGTGAGTAACTGAAATATGAAACATGAACAGAGGAACATAGCAGGGTAGAGAATATCATGAGTTTGATTATGGCCACTTTGAGTCTAAACTACCTTGGAATTATCCAAATGGCTAGATTACACAGTCCATTAGACTTATAGGCTTAGAGCTCTAGACTAGCTGAACGGTCTAGTCTAGAGATAAAATTGAAGTCATGATATGCAGATGGGAATAGAAACCATCAACCCAAGTGTGGTTACATAACAATTAAAAGCCTGATTCTAGGCCCTCTAATACGATGTTCTCTCATCAGACGGCAGAATGTATGTGCAAAGGAAACTGAGAGAAGTATCGAGTGAGATAAGAGGAAATTCAAGAGTGTGATGCCATGGAGGCCAAAGGAAGAAAATGTAGCAACAAAGAGGGAGTGGCCAACTGTGTTGAATGTTATTGAGAAGTCAGGGAAGATAAAGGCTGAAAGCCTCAGGCACACAGAGATCCTTGATGATGATAGTGAAAGCTCTTTTGGTAGTTTGACCAAGGCCAAAATTATTTCCGAGCAGTGGAAGAGTTAGGTGAGAGATGTATAAGTGGAGATAAGTTATAGATAACTTCTCTAAGAGATTTGCCTAGAAAGGGAAGAAATAAAAGAGGAAAATAGGATCTAGGCAGGTTTAGACAAATGGTTGTCATTGTGTTTTTAATGGAAGAGACTTGAACATAATAAATGCTAGGAGTGCTTGAGATGGTGAGTTTAGATATTCAAGAGGGAGACGGAACAATAATGTAACTTTCCCGGAAAGGTGAGAGGATATTGACCCAAAGCAAATTAATAAAAATGTATATGAGATCCAGCCTGCTGTAATCTTGGTTAATAAAGACTTTGTAATAATCATGCTAACATAAGGAAATATATCTTCCTTTGATAAACTAATACCTCCAATATTTTCTCTGGAAGAATAAAGAGCAGTCTTACCTGAGCACCTCACTGTCTAGGTTTTATTTCTTTTAGTTTTTAATCTATTTATTCAACAATTAGTTTTTAATCTATTTATTCAACAACTATTTATTTACTGTTATTTACAAGGCTAGATTACTTTAAGAACAACAAAAACATGTTCAGAGGTTTGATACATTAGTAGTTTATTTTTCATTTATTTAACTGTCTGATACAAATATGGGTTGGTGGAAGGTTGCAAGCAGGAGGAGTTCGACAGTAGACAATTTTTTAGGAACCCAGGCTGCTGGTGGTTTACCATATACAACACATGATTTCCCATATCACAGTTGATGTACATAGGAGGGTTTTTTGAGCAAGGCACAGAAGTGGCATGTGTCACTTCCTCTCATATTGGAAGTAATGGCTAAAATTTAATCATACCCAACTCAAACGAGGCTAGGAAATGCCTAGCTGTGTGTCCACCATGGGAAGGAATTAGGTTTGGTGAACAGTAGTCAATGTCTCTCGTAAGTACCTACTATGCCCTAGGCACATTGCTAAAGGCTAAGGATTCAATGATGAACAGATTCAAAGAAACAGTGCCCTCATGTGCTTATATACAGCCCAGCAGCAAATACAGATATTAAATAAGCATTTCCAATCACAGTGAGTTTTACAAGAGGAGAAGAAAGTGTGTTGTCGGAATACATATCAGAGAACCTGAGGATTGAAAAAGGAAATGAATCTCAATCACATTTAAGATCATGTTTCAATGTTTGTTACTTGACTTTCTTGGACAAGACTGTTTTCATAACACACTGAAGACAAAACCTGTTAACCCTTGGAAATAGCCCCCTCAGAAACAGAGCTGAGTAATTCCCATGCTTCCAAAGCCAGATTGTCTTCTTGTTCCATACCACACAAGACCCCAGTGAAGCCTAATTGTGAAAGATTCTCTCATTTACTAGCTACCAGTCACCTTCAAATGACCAACGTTTTCTACGCTTGCCATCCCACAGTTTCCATCTTAACCAGTAGCTGCCAAAACTTGCTATCTTCCAGAATCACCAATGGAGACTTTTTAAATTTATAGTTTGCTGAGCCCTATGCCAGATCTCGTGAATCAGAATCTCTAATAACAGGGGACCTGGAAATCTGCACTTGCAAAAGGTTCTCCAAGTGGGCCTCACATGCACTCAGTGAGCACTTGTCCTGAAATCAGCAGCATTTAAGAAGCATTAACCCAAACATATGTTGTTCCATAAAACAATTGTCAGTAAACTTTAAAAGATTCAAATCGTGTAAAGTATGTTCTCTGATCACATGGATACTAAATTAGAAAGCAATAGCATAAAGATCTGTGGAAAACTCCTCAAACATTTGGAAACTAAATAATACCCTTCTAAATAAACTACAGGTCAAAGAAGAAATGAAAAGGGAAATTACTAATTATTTTGAACTCAATGAAAATAAAACATCAAAAATTTGTAGGATGCAAGTCAAGCAGTACTGAGAGGGAAATGTATAGCACTACAGCATCTATATAAGAAAAAAAGATCCCAATAACCTCAATTTCCATCTTAATAACCTAGAAAAAGAGGAGGAAATTAAAGCCAAGATAAGCAGAAGAAAGAAAATAATAAAGAGAGGAAGTCAACAAAATAGACAAAAGAAAAAAAATAGAGAAAATTAATGAAAACAAAATCTGTTTCATTGAGAAAAGTAATAAGATTGATAAGCCTCTAGCCAGATGGAACAGGAGAAGAAAAAAAGAGAGAGAAGACAAATTATCAATAGCAGGAATGAGAGAGGTGACCTCACGACAGATGCTACAGATATTAAAAAATGACAAAGGAATATTATTAACACTTATATGCCAGTAAATTTGACAACTTACATAGGATGAAAAGTTTCCTGAAAGACATAAAACCTTCTCTGTCTGGATCAAGAAAGGGTGATACATCTTTCACTCCTTAGAGTCTTTCTTCTCATCACCTACTTTTTCTAAAGACAATTTCCCTGGGTGATTTTCACTAGAAGCAATTTCTATCTTCCAAATTCCACACTCCCTATCTTTGGAAATGTGGCTTTCCTCCAGTGATATACCTATATTTCAACACAGAACGATGATCTACAAGAACAGCTTAAAAATGAATGTAGGGAAGAGATTGCCTGTCAATCATGATGATGAAAAACATGAAAAGGAAGAATAAGGAGGAGGTGGAGGAAATGGGTTTGGAAGAAAGTCATTGCTCTGGAATATTCTGGGAAGGAGATCCTGGAATAACAGCTCTACCTCCTATACAATTTACCCTGGAATGTGTGTTCTACAGTGGACTTTCTCACATCCACCCCAACTCTGTTCTACAACTTCAGTGGCAGAAATAAAGACAGGATGCTTTGGGGTCAGGAACCAAGCTCACACAGTTATTGCTGAAAGAATATGTGGTAACTGAAAGTTCGCTCAGATCAGTTTCTCTGTCCTATTCTTCTCTGTATCCCTAGGTCCCCTACATAGTATCTTTATTATATTTTTTCCAGAATTGTTTGTTGAGTAAGTGAATAAATAAATGTGTTGATCAGGTGATGCTGGCTAGGGACACAGTGTCACCTGCTTCAGCACTGACTCTTCTTGTAACCTCTCTCAGGAATGTCCATTTCTCCAAGAGACTCTCTTGCCTGGCAGTTTCCATGGTGAAGTCTGACATTGACAATTGCATCCTCTTCTATGTGCCCATTTTAGATCTCCTCCAGATTCTCCATACCCTCATTCCTCAACTTTCTTAGAATTAAAAGCCCTGCATCCCTGTTGGCTTCCTTAGGAGTAGAAAAGGCAGACTGCAATCTGATTCTGCATCAGCTTCATTCTCTTTAGAACAAATCTGACATAAAAAGTTATGAGATGCCAGTGCAATGGACAAGAAGAAGTTTGAGAACACCTTTTTTAAGAGATAAACAGAGGCCAGCCCCATGGCTGAGTGGTTAAGTTCACACGCTCTGCTTCGGCAGCCTGGGATTCACTAGTTCCATTCGTGGGTATGGACCTACACACTGCTCATCAGGCCATGCTGCAGTGGCATCCCACATAGAAGGACTAGAATAACCTAGAACTAGGGTATACAACTAGGTGCTGGGGCTTTGGGGAGGCAGACAAAGGAAGATTAACAACAGATGTTAGCTCAGAGCCAATCTTCCTTGCCAAAAAGCATAACTTGAAAAAAAGAGAGACAGAAACAATGAACATCAACTCTGACGTCCTAAACCAGTGGCATGATATGGCCTTTTCCCAAATTCAGGTCTGCCTATCTCAAGAAGGCCAGACATAGAGCAAGGGGATGACCCTCCACAAGTATGTCCATTACATCCAAGAGAGTCTTATCTCAACTCAATTAAAGGAGTGATATAAGATACTTCATTAACTTGAATAGATATGACTCAGCAGTCTCACTTAAACTTTTCTGAACTGAAAGTGGTCCAGTTCTAAAGTATGTGCCAAGAGGTAGGGGAACACTGAAGAGAGAATATTTCTTTTTTGCCTGATGAATCATAAAGAGCCTCATTTTATAAGGTGTTACTAAAAAGAAAAATGGCAAAAGGCAATTCATACAAAGAAAACAAAGTGGAACAGAGGCTTTAAAAGTGCATGAAATCATTGAGAGACAGCAAGTATTTGTAATTAGCTAAAGAACATAGTATGTGGAAAAATTAGAGATATTACATTGAAAAAAAAAGATGAGAACAGGTGTAAAAGGGGAAAAAAGGAGCTTACTGATGTTCTAGCAAGTTCGAACTCTATACAGGAGGCAATAAAAGACCTTTGATGCGTCTTAAGCAGGGAAGTTAGAGATAATCAGAGTTTTGTTTGGAAAAACTCCTGCAAGCTACATGGGATTTAGGACTAGTACCAAAGATGCTGGGCAAGGAGACCAGTGTGGAGGTTATGGCAATTGTCCGAGCAAGGGGTAAGTATCTGGACTAGAGCATTGGTCATCAGAATGGAAGACACAAGACATGTTTATGAAACATTTCTAGATAAAACCTAAAAAATAAGCAAGGGACTTATAGACTGAGATTTAATTTTATTCAGACTTCTCCAGGACCCAATAAACGTCCAGGAGGCTAAGATGGTAGGGCCAGAGAAGGAATATCCAAACAAAGGAAACGGGGAAGGTAAAATGATGCCCATGTAAAAGGCATATAATGAAGGTCTTTGTCCAGAACATACCCTAACTTCCAGCCAAATCTCCTAAAAGAGGCAGCTTCTGGGGCCGGCCTGGTGGCACAGTAGTTAAGTTCACATCCTCCGCTTCAGTGGCCCAGCGTTCATGGGTTCAGATCCCGGGTGCGGACACACACACCACTCATCAAGCCATCCTCTGGCGGCGTCCCACATACACAATAGAGGAAGATAGGCACCGATGTTAGCTCAGGGCCAGTCTTCCTCACACACACACACAAAAAAAACATAGGCAGCCTCTCCTTCTCATTCTGGTCCTTAGCTCCCGGCCCTTCCAGGGAACCAGTGAGTATTCATGAAGTAAGTGACCAGAAATCTGATCTAGAAGTTAGGAGATTCCTACTGTAGTTCTGTCTCTGTATCTGGCATTTAGTACTCACTGAGAAACATAAAGAAGGTGGTGGTAGGGGTAGTGGTGGTGGTGGTGGTGGTGTGTGTATGTATATGTGTGTTTACACTCACAAAACGGCTAAGTCATTCAGAATCAAAACCATGAAACTTTATCCAGAGCATATACAGACTTGGAATCCCTTCTAAAATCTAGAATAATGGCTGCATCGTTAGAAGAAATTTAAAATGTGTCTGTTTGATTTATCTGTTTATTCTCCATCTACATCTCCAAAAGGATTCCAAACATAAAACAGATACACACATTCATTATATGCCCATACAGAAGCATGCACACAAAGGCTTATTAAAAATCTGGAAAAATAAACACCAAAATGCTAACAATGTTTTTTTTCTTTTAAGGTGACAAGTTTATTGGATTTTTTATTATATTTTTATTTCTTTTATATTTTCAGAGTGTCTGATATTTTTGTTTATGGTGATCATACATTGCTTTCCTAATGAGAAAAAAGATCTGTCTCTTTCTTTCTCTTTCATTCTTTCTCTTTCTCTCAATCCCGATGTCAGGGCATTCCTGGGCAGTGAGCTGACCCTCCACTCAGCCCAAAATGATCAACGTCTGCATTGACTCTAGCTTATGCACCTAGTTCTTCTGGCTACCACTCACCAGGGCATATCAGATTCCATGCTGCTCACAATTCTCATCTTCTGGATTCCAGTCCAAGAAATCAGCTATGCTCTCTCCATGCCCTCGCTACCAAGTAGTCCTGTGCTACTAAGCCATGGCCAGAAAATTCTGGATAGCCTGTGTGCCATGCTCTCACACCTGCTTCTCACACTCACCTACCTTTTTTTTAGGTAGCACTCCCCCTGTAGGTAGTGGTCTCATCTCCGCCTGTGGTCTTGTTCTCAGGGCACTGATGCTGTGGGCTTCCCCAGTAGAACAGCTCAAAGCCCTGGGGATATATGATGTCCCTTTATACGTTCTTCTCAGTTTCTGTGGACGCATGCTTGCCTTGGCCTTGCTTCCTGACTAGCCACCTGGGCCACCAGCCTTGCTCAGTCTCATGATGCCTCCTGCTCTTGACTCCCTGGTCTGTGGTAGACTTGCCATTTCTGCCATGAGCTTCTAGGTATTCTCAGCTGCATCTCTCCATAAAGTGTCTCTCCAGATAACCAGTGAATGTCCCCACTGAAATAGCTAATCATGCTATTTCCCAAACTAGCCACTGTTTGGGAATTACTCAAACATATTCCTGCTTCTACTACACAAGTACAATGGCAAATGGACCAGTAACTTCTGGGATTAAAGCCATCAACAACATTAACAGGAAATTTCTAAATACAATACTGGATGGGTGAGAAAGGAAATTAAATATCTCCATTAGAAAATGCAAGACTCTGGAAATGTCTAACTCACTGCCCCACTGGACTCTCTAACACTCCCTCTCCACAATGTGGGATTGGGAATCAAAGACTTAAATTTTTTCGTGACCTCATGTAATTCACTGATCCCCATTGAACATCAATTTCCCCATTGGTACAATGGGAGTACTAATCATATTCCTCAAAAGGTTGATAAGAAAATTAAATAAGGAAAAGTATAAATGGGTTGTGAAAACTCTCGGAACAGAACATGTCATCTTTAATTAATGTAAATAACTGTGGTCTTTTCACGGTTTTACTTCCAATACTCTTCTTAAGGGCTGGTGCCGAGAAGAAAAGAAATTATTTATTCTCTGTGGAGGTCATCTTGAAGAAGGAAATCCAGGTATGTCTCTTTTTCTGAGATCCAACATGGTAGGGGATTCTGAAGAGGAAATTATAGTTTTAAATCAGATTATCTGATGGTATTGTATTCTTATGTCATTTACTTTTGCCATGTTTAAGTCTTTGGTAAACATTCTTTAGACATACAACACTTATCTCAGAATGCTGTGGACTTTCAGTGCAAGCAATTTAGAGATTTGGACTGAATGGTTAAATGGGGACTAATAACCCTCCAACCACAATCACCTTGGGGTCCTAATAATTATATACAGAGAAGAACTAAAAGGAAAAATGATAGTGAAAAATGGGGATTGGGAGGATATGGTTCTGCTGCCCCTATCCACATGGAGATTCTCCAACCAGTTTCATCTTCGAAAGATCCATTGTGTTTTTATTATGGAAGATTTTTTTCCTAATACTTTCTTCCAAAATCTTGATATTAATATCTGAATTGAAGGACTTTGAATGAAAAAGAAGTTTGATCACTGACCCCTAGGGATCTGAAGTGTGGGTGGTCACATGGAAAAGACGTATGATGCGCTGCCGGATCTCCTTTGTCTTCACTCCATAGACAATAGGGTTGAGCACGGGAGGAACAAGCAGGTAGGTGTTGGCCATGATGATAGGTAGGAGGGAGTCATGCCGCTTGCCAAAACGGTGCACAATAGACAATCCAATGAATGGTACATAGAATATGAAAACAGCACACACATGAGAGACACAAGTGCCAAATGCCTTTGCCTGGGCTTCACGTGTCAAACCCAACACAGTCTTGAGGATAAGAAGATATGACAAGGAGATGAGAAGTGAGTCCAAGCCAATGGCAGAGATGATGACAATGAGGCCATAGATGATATTGACACGGATGTCAGCACAAGCCAGCTTCATGACATCTTGGTGTAGGCAGTAGGAATGGGAAAGGATATTGGAATGGCAGAAAGGCAGCTGTTTGATGAAGACAGGCAGGGGTGCCATAAGTGCAGCACCCCGTACTACAGCAGCCATGCCAATCTTGGTAACACGAGGCAATGTTAGCACAGTGGCATGGCGTAGAGGGTGGCAGATGGCCACATAGCGGTCAAAGGCCATGGCCAGCAGTACCGTGGACTCCATGCCAGATAAGGAGTGGATGGCAAACATCTGTAGCAGACAAGCATCAAACTGGATGGTAGTGGAGTTGAACCAGAAGATGGCCATCATTTTGGGCATGGATGAGGTGGAGATGAGGATGTCAAGGCCAGAAAGCATGCAAAGAAAGATGTACATGGGTTCATGTAGGCTGTGCTCAGTCCGCACAACGTAGATGATCATCAAGTTACCTAGAACAGCAATAACGTAGAGGGAGAACAGTGGGAAGGCCAACCAGAACTGAGCTTCTTCCAAGCCTGGGAGGCCTATTAGAATGAAATATGTAGCACTGGATTCATTGCCACTGGGGACCACCATAGTGAGGAAGCTGAGCTGTGACCAGTGCCAGGCAGGTAGAGGCTGGAATGCAAAGACAAGCCATTGTCAGATTCTCCAGAATCACAATAGCACACTTCCTTCCCTCCATGCTGATGTCATATTCTCTGACCCAAACTCTAACTTAATTGTCTATCCAAACTCTGACTCTATTCTAATATCAATCTAACTGTCCTTCATAACTCAAGGCCCAGGTGAAAATTCACCCAGCCCTACTGACTAACCCCACTCTAAAGTCAATCCTGAAGACAAGTAAAATACTAAGGCAAAAATTCTAAGCAAATTTTAACTCATTTAGTTCACCAAAGATATACTATTGATTGAGCACATATCAGGCTTAGATGATAAAAAAAATCCCATCACTTCTTCTGTCCTATCCTACCGTTATGCTCCCTATGCTTAATACCAACTGTAATTCTAATTATATCATTAGACTATCTTTAAGACTAATTCCAGTCCAAATGTAGCAATACTAATGGCAACATAGATTAACACTGAAACCTAACCTTATCACTAATCCTAATGATGTCTTCAATTCTAGCCTTAACCCTAACTTTAATATTAACCTAACACTTAATTCTAGTAGTCATTTCAAACTTAATCTAAAACTTAATAGCACATATTTTATGACAAACTCTATTTCAATTTTTTGAAAACCTGACACACTAACTTCATCCTGAACTCTAACTCTACATTTCACTCTTTCCCAAATGTCCATTCAAAGTCTTACACTTGTCCAGACTACCCAGTTTATATCATAAAACAAACAATGGCTGCAGTGGATGCCATTGGTGTCCCACCTAGGTCCCCTTCACCAAGCCAGTGCACCTATATCCTAGGGGGTGTTGAATGGTAACAGCTCACAGTTCTTCCCTTCTCCAGAAAATTGTTCATGATCAAATGAGAGGCACCACACCCAGGAAGTTACGCTATCCCCCTCAGGGCTCATATAGTGTTCAATGACTGCCTGGCATAAAGGTACAAAAGGTTAGCCTGCTTGCCTCCAGGTAGGACCAAAGCTGTGATGCAACATGTGCTTCAGAACTTCCTGAGGAACCAGAACTTCCTGAGACCACAGCCTTACTTAGCTTTCTTTCCTGGCTCTATCCCGCTTCCCTCACTCCTCTTCTCATGGCAGTACTCCCTCAATATATCATTTAAACCAGAATCTCCATCTCAAGCTCTGTTTCTAGGCAACCTACCAGACTTAAGAGAGTGGGACTAACACAGAAGACTAAATCTGAGAGATGATGACATTAGAAGCACTGGAGTAATAATCAATACCATAGCAGGGCTCTAGTCTCCTCAAGTCTGGCTTCTAAAGTGGTAGATATAAGCAGAGGTTGCTGAAGTGGGAAATGTCAGACGAGTTTTCTCAGATCTTATCTCTCTGTTGAAACAATTAAAGAGCTGACTAACTTCCTTCCTCTCTTTCTTTCTTCCATCCACAAATATTTTTGGTCCTACTATTTACTCAATTATGTAAATTGTATAGATTTACACCCATTTTTTATATATATATGTTCAACTATAATTTGGGAGCTAGCTATCTCCTCTTTCCAATATAGAAATCGTGTCATTTATTGCTAAGGTATATTTAAGATAATTTTATCTTGGGAAGAAAAAGGAAAAGCTAGATTCTTAAGATCTGGTCCTTGACACCTGGGGTAGGGGCTTTCTGCATGGGTTACCAGAGGGCAGTTGAGTGTGAAGAAGAGCTCATGGCCATCATCAGGAGGGACTTATACACCATTCACTGGGCTCAAGATGTGTCAATAATCTTCTTTCCACCACTAAGCTGTTACCCAGAGGTTCCCTCAGACCAGACACTAAGAGCAAAACAGTGGGAGTATGAGTTTTAGAACAGAGAGTAACAATTTAATTCAAACTACTGAAGGGAGAAGGTTATTAACCTAGAACTTCAGGCAAAGAGGCCAACCTCATCAATGCCCCCTAAATCTTCCACACTGACCTCTCTGTAGTCTGTGACACTCTGAGCAGTTCCCTCCTTCTTAAAACTCCTCCCTCCTGCTTCTGCTGTTCCTCATCTCTCTCTGATCACTAATTCTTGGTGTCCCTTCTGGATCTTCAGCCTTCTCTGCTTGACTCTTAATCATATTCTTAAATGATAATGCCCTCAGAATTTTATCCTCAGTGTTCTTCTTGTTCTATACTTTCTCCCCGGGGCCATCTCATCCCCTTCAGTAAATCCATTTGTTATGTATAAACTATTTATTCCAAAATCTGTTTAGCAAGCCCTGAGTTATCTTACATGATCCAGATTCCTAATTCTAAATTCTTACTAAAAGGGTCCACCTGGGTCTCTCTCAAGCACATCAAACTCTCCGTGTCTGAAAAAGAAACTCTTCCAGAGGCAGCATTGTATAGCTGTTAAGAGTATGAGTTTTGAAATCCATGCTGGATTCAAATGCCAGCCAAAAACTTCATTAGCTATGCCATATCGAGCAAATCACTGAACTTTTCCAAACTTCAGTTTCCTCATCTTTAAAATGAGAATAATATTCGCTATCTAACAGAGGTCAATGTGAGGATTAAATAAGACGTTGAGTGTACAGCAATCAACACAATGCCTGGCATAGTAAATATGCAAAAAAATCTTATCTGTTGTTGTTAGTCATCTTCCTCTAGTGTTTTCTTTGTTCTGTGATGGTGGCCTAAACAGTCACACAAGCTAGATATTCTGATCTGACTGCCATGCCCCTAGTGTAAACTTCTTCACCTGTATAATTCCAATAATATTATAACCAAATAAAATCAGGTCACTATCTGTTGTTCAAAAAAAAACTTTTGAAAACTCCAAATTAATTCTATAACAAAGACTGAACTACTACGGAAGTCAGCTCATGCTGTATGCTGAAGGTGCGTTGATTCCCATGCCTCTGTGTCTTCTTGTCTATTCTACTTCTCTTCCCTTTGTTAAGATCCTCCCAAACCTCACTCCTTGACTTCCCAGTGAGCAAAATCTTACTCATCTTTCACATCGTGGTTTACTGTCTCTCTCTTTTCTATTTTTCCTAAGCCTATTTCCCCTGGGTATAGTTAAATATTTCCTGCTTTGTGCTCGGAAGAACTTTATTTAGGTCTCTTTTTATGCATTTACCATCCTGAGCTATAATTATTGCTGTATTTGTTTTTCCCTGAATTATGAATTCTTTGATGGCAGGGACAATATTGTATTTATTACTGTTTAGTTAATGTTAGCTGAAAATGAAAATGATTTTTATCAAAAGAAGAATCCCTCAATAGGCATCTAACGAGGATGGCACAGACAAAGGGAGGAAGGACTGCCAGTTGTCTGAACTATAGAGACTTTTGAGAAGAATGAAAGAATGTTTGGAATGGCAGTGCTGGGTGGGCTTCAGTTCAAAATAATAATCTTTAAGGCCAAAAAGCAAAAGCCTTTCTTGCCCAGGGAGCCCGAGGGCATGAGAGGATACATGGAGAACAGGGTAGGTGCAAAGCCTTGGCTCTAAAGAAATGCAAAGTGGACATGTGGCACAGTTTGTGCCCAAGAGAGGGGGTGACCTAGGATCCCTCACCTGGAGGCATCAGCAAGAAGGCTCCGGTACTCCAGAGAGCCAGATATCCACACCGTCCAGAAATTTCACATGAACAGACATGGTAGAGCAGGGCAATTCCCAGGATCAAAATGCGCTGCTTTAGGAAACATATTGTGGAAGAATCATGGGTTGGCATCTTCAACCCTATTACCTTTGAGGGTAAAGTGATGTTGTGAGCAGAGTCCTGGGGCAAGGAATGCAAGTCTCAGCTCTAAATAAATGCAGAAGGTAATAATAACCTCATAGTGCTGCTGCAAAATTATATGAGATAAGGCATCCCAAAAGATGTAAAAACTGCATCACAGTGTACAAAGCACTTTTTTTCACATTTCCATAAAAATGAGGAATAAGATCTCTGAAAATGTGTGGTTTCTAAAATCTTTTCATTTCCCTCCAATTTGTCACCTTAATTGCCACTCCACCTCAAGCACACATTCATACACACACATACTGACTGGCAGTCCATCTATCACAATGGCAAAGACTAACACTGATATGGAGATACCAGAAATCAAAGAGAGGAGGATTCAGCTAGCCTGGGAGGGAAGTGCCTTGGAGCACAAAATGGGCAGCTATCACGGAAGGTAAAATATCTGGCTAGACCTCCAAAGACTGCAGGAGGAGAGAAACGAAGAAATGTGGAGGGAGCCAGTGAGAGAGCCCATGTCACCCTTCAGACTGTCTATCCCTGAAGCATCCCAGTCTCCCACAGTTCTGCTAAGGAGGCAGGCAGAGGGACCAAATGACGTCCAGCCTGAGCCCCTGTTGGTAATTAGAACATCTGCACGCACTCAGAGAACATTTAGAGCTCTGGAGGAAATTGGAACTAAATCACTCTATTTTGAAAATAACACATAATCAAGGAAAAATAAACAAAGATGTTTGGGTTGTTTTTTTAAAGCCCACGCTGTCCCAACCCCCAGGGAACAGCACTGTCCTTGAGCTTTTCTCTGAAAAAGTCACACTATCTTAGCAAGTCCCAGGAATGTTTCTTAAATTGTGAATGATATCTTAGCCCTTTCTTGAGAATAAGAGAGAAGGAGCCCCTGGCTATACAGAGTGGAAATCCATTTTGAGGCACTCAACCCTCCTCAATCCTTCCCCTCCTCTCCAGGGCTCTGTCCCCCAGTGCCAACTCAGCCCCCAAGACCAGCCCATCCTCACACTCTTTCTCAGAACTCTCTGAGCTCCTTCCTTTTCAGAGACCCATGGAAAAGCAGTCATAGAGGTAGGCCAGTGTCTATGAATTCTATTTCTTCAGACCCAAGAGAACAATGACATCACTCCCAGCACTGATTGCATGGCTTTAATGATAATAACAGAAATCATTGAGTGCCTACAAAATGCCAGACTGTATAAAGCTTCTCTCTCACCCAAGAACAACTCTGCATAATAGGAATTTAATGTATCTTCTCTATATTGTAGGTGAAAAATTGAGGTTCCAAAGGGTTAAATAATGTTCCCAGGGTTGAACAGTAAAGCAGAAATTTAACCTAGATTGTCTAATTCCAAGGCCTGTACATTTTCCTCTCTTCTAGACTGCCTTTAATTGTGCTGCACTTTCTGAAAGCTACTAAAATCTGCCCAAGAGGCAGGGTAGCAGAAGGGCTTGGTAAGTAGGACACCTGGCCCAGGTAGACCCTTAGAAGGCAACCCAAGAGGGCAGTAAAGAGGACCCCCCTGGACTGGAACTTGGGTAATCTCCTCCTTTCAGTCCCAACTCCTCTGGCTGTGACCTGGGGAGGCCCCAAGATAGAGATTAAAAAGCTTTATTCTCTACCAAGTACTTCCTTCTTATATGATTAGAGCCTCCCCTCAGCCGGTCAAGCAGGTTTTATTAACCCCATTTGATAGATAAGGATGTTGAGAGTAAGGGCTCTCAATGCCAAATCCATGTGTTTGGCACTGAGAATATGCCAAACTACTGCCCGGCCCCTCTCCCAGTCTCCTTAAGAACAGACCAATGCAGGGGCCAGCCTGGTGGAGTAGTGATTAAGTTTGCGCGCTCCACTTCGGCAGCCTGGGGTCTGCAGGTTTGGATCCCAGGCACGGATGTAGTGCCACTCGTCAGGCCAGGCTGTGGTGGCATCCCACATAAAATAGAGGAAGATTGGCACAGATGTTAGCTCAGCGACAATCTTCCTAAAGCCAAAAGAGGAGGATTGGCAACAGATATTAGCTCAGGGCCAATCTTACTCACACACACACACACACACACACACACACACACAAAAGAATAGACCAATACTTTATAAGGACTATTTCAGTGTTAGTCTCCAAGGAATCCAAAATTTGAGGACTCATGAGTCTAGAGAGCCTCCCTGTGAATTGGATACCTGACCAGCTCTTCCCACTTAGGTTCAGCGGGGAAGAGAAACAAGGAGAGAATGGGAGAGGAGATTCATGGTGTAAACACAGAAAATGTTCCATGCCTAGAGCAGTGGGGTGGGGGCCTCTGCAGGCACTGCCAGCCTCTGTGGGAACATCTGGAAGAAAGTGTTCTTGGATACAAGCCCAGAAATACCTGGAAGTCTCTGACTCCTACTCCCAGGATCAGAGAGGGAAGGCAGACTTCAGGGGCAATGCGGTGGCCAGCAAGGACTGTAGGAGCTCATCACTTGATTCATGGAGCGGATGCTCTTTCCTGACGCTCTATGAGGGTGGTAGCCCCAGAATCACTTCCACTGCAAATCACCCACATCCTCTGTCCCCCATACCTTGTTTGGATTTGATGAAGCAGGGGAGCCCTTGCAGGGCCTTGGGCATTCTTTTTAGAATGGCCAAGATGGAAATGGAAAAATGAGAGGGTGCGATTTCCAACTCAAATAAAGCAGAGTGAGGCTTCCAGCTCCAATCTACTCACTCAGGTCAGCCTGGCCCTCCAAAATCAGCCCCAGCAGAGCTCTAGAGGCTCAGGTCCCTGCTCCTCCACTTCCCAAGTAGTACGAGAGCCAGTAAGAGTCCCACAGACCTGCAAAGCTTGACCTAGTTATCAGTGCCATTTGGAGCTACTCTAGCTGTTGCTTACATGCAGGGAAATGTGGTGCAGTGGAAAAACTGGATCTGGGACTTTGATTGATACTCCGATTTTTTCAACAATTATTAATTGACTGACTACTGTGTTCCAGGCTCTGTGTTATGCCCTGGAGATACTGAGATGCAGGGTAAACAAGGTACTGTTCAGCCCTCCAGTGGTGGGGAGAAACTGAGACAAATATGCAGACATCACAGCATGTTGTGATAAATGCTAGGACAAGGTAAGCTCAAGGGCCTCAAGAGCAAAGCAGACAAGAGCCCCCCCAAGCTGCCAGGCTGAGAGGGCTTCCCCAAGGAGGCCAACCAGGCCAAGACCTGAGAGTCCAGTCAGAGTTAACCAAGCATGGTTGGGGGCGTGGGAACAGCAGCATTCAGTTAGACAACAAAAACATATGGAGTACCTACTTTGTGCCCAAAATTGGAGATAAAACACTGGATAAAATAGAAAAAGATCGCTGCTTTCATGGAGCTCACGCACTAGGAGGGCAATAACAAAAAGTAACAAATGAGCAAGAAAATTTCAGACAAAGATAAGTGCACTGAAGACAAGATAGAGTGATAGGACAGGAAAGGACAGGGCCAGGGCTCCCATATTTGAGATGGGGGTGAGTGAAAGCCTCTGAGGAGGCGACATATGAGCTGAGAAATGTGTGATGAGAAAACAGCAGACACTCTAAGATCTAGGGAACTAGTGTTCCAGGAGGAGAAGACAAGAGAAAAAGGTCTTGAGGCAAGAATGAGTTTCGGTATTCATAGAAGAGAAAGAAGGTCAATGTGGTCAGAGTATTGAGAGCACGAGAGAGTTTTAGAAGATGAGGTCAGAGAAGAGGGCAGGGGCCAGATCACGGAGTGGCTTGCAGGACATGGCAAGAAGCTTCACTTTAATTCTAAGTGACTTGGGGGAATTTAAACAACAGACTTGATCTAATTTGTTGTTAAAGGTAGATTCTGGCAAATTCAAAGTCCCAGAGAGAAAGAGAACATACCTCGTTTGGAAAGCTGCAAGTGGTTCAATGTAGATGAGGTAAAGAGTGCAAGGCAGGGGAAGCCACGGTATAGACACTAATCTACTTTTCAAATGGGCTGAAGACTGAACCCTGATCTAGGAACAGACTAAGTCAGGATCAGAGGCCCTGGAAGATTGTCAAGTCCCAATCTCAGCGGCAGCCTGACTCCTGATGCAGAGTACAGAAGGAGCCCGAATTTGCTCAGAGCCCACACCCCAAACAGAGCTATAGTCTGATCCCCAATCACAAACTGAATTTTGTCCACACTAACAACCTGAATACTGGCGCTGTTCACACACTGAGCCCTAATCCAACTCTAATCCAGTCCCAACCCGGTCTGTTCTCTGTCCCCGTTCACCTGCATTTAGACCAACTCCTGCCAGGCTCTCAGTAAACCGATCACTGGAAAACCACCCATAGACAGCATCTAACATCGCCCATGCTTCCCTTCACCACACAAGCACAGAAATTTCTAAGGCTGTCTGTTCCTTGAGCCAGGGCCCTCCTTCACATCCCCCGGCCCCACCCCTGGACTTCTGGTTCTTCACAGCCTGGTTTCTCATTCACTCAGCAGGTCTAACAGGAGATCCCTGGCTACAAGAAGCCCACACACCTGGATGTACCCCCTGGTCTCCTACACTCACCTCAGTTGCACTGAAGGAACGTTTGCCCTTTTCTCCAGTACTCTTCCTGAGGAGGTCGGGCAGGGCAGGCTGCACTGAAGCACAGCCCTCTCTGTCTCCGCCTCCTCATCTGGGCCTCCCTGGTCAGGATTATTTATTCTCTGCCTTACCTCCTCCCTCCTCTGCTTCTCCCTGCTGGGGAGCGGGGGACTGCCCAGAAGGTCTATCAGCAGGTACCCCTCAGCAGCCAGCTGTGGGTCTGGTGTCCTTCTTGGCTTCTGTGTCCTAGGAAGGTATGCCTGGGGGAATGAGGAAGGAGGGGCAGTGAATAGAGGGGGGTCTCTAGAGTCCTCCCCAGATGGGCCTAGTGCCAGCTGGATACTTAGCCAGCTCCCAGTGTGGTTAGACAGGGGGAATGAGTGAGGAAAGTCTAGAAGAATCCCATTTGTATGGCTATGGCCTTTGGAGGAGCTTTTCTCCAAGATTCTTCCCAGGCTTACCAAACTCAGCCAGAGAAAAAGCAGAATAAGCTCTCAGGGAAGTCCCATGATTAAGAGCCAGCTCCTCGCCTTCCTGAGGCTTTCTCTGTCCTCTGCCTTCTTTCCATTGGTAGCCCCTGCTTGGGTTTTTGCTGAGCCTGGATCCCCATGGATCCTTCTGTCTTTCCCCAAAACTCTAGGGCCACATCTTCTTTGTCCCCCAGGCTCTGGGGCCTGTGTCTAGCTAACTCACAGCAAGGGTCCCCAGGGACCATGCCTCTGCCTTCTACTCCCTGGCCGTGGGTTTCTGAACTCCTGGCTGAGGAAGGAGGATGCAGTTTCCCTAACCCTCCCCTAATCCCAACACCAGCCATATAAGACCACTGCCATCTGGTTTCTCCTTTAATGATAAAAATAGTGAGAGAACATTTTAGAGAGTTAGAGAACAATTTTAATGTGAAAATAAATATCTTACATATTTAAATAAGTAAAAAATATATATATACCTATAAATAAATCCAAGTGCATTTAGTTGGTTTCTCTTTATTTTTTATTTTGGTCAGTTTCACAATGTAAGTTTTAAATTCACAACACAGGGCATGCTGATTTAAGCTATAAAAAATAGACAATGTCAAATCAGGCCATTCCAGCTCAGACCACATCAAAATTAACAATCAAAGAGCTCCAGGTGCCTGCAAGCATGCAGCCTGACACTAGCTGCCATCCTCCTTGAGCATCTCTGCTGCCTCCCTCAACCTCTCATAGACTTAGACGATGTAAAGACTTTTTAAAATATGCCCCAGAGACTTCTACTTCTGCCCAAGATGGTGTAACAGGAAGTAATATCCACCTGATGGAACCTAAAATGGACAATATAACTAAAGCAATGGTTTTCAAGACACTGGATATCAGACAATGAAGGACAGTGAGCCCTGAGACATGGGAAACAAATGAGGTGACCCCTGTGGTTCCCCCAGCTTACGGCCTTGAGAGAGTTTTCATGCTGCAGTACAGGAAAGGAGAATGCAGGCAGAGTCCAGTGGACATCTTAGGTTGAAGATATGGAGCTGAGAGTGCAGAAAGACCAAGCTAGCTAGAGTTTGAAGGCAGAGCGTTGAATATGAGAGATCTACACAGAGAGGGCTCCAGAGGAGTATAGGGTCCTCCTCAGGAATTCAGCTGGGTACTAACCAGCACATGCATGTGAGCAAGTACCTAAAGATTCAAGGAAACACTGGTCAGTGCTCGCATGCGGCCAAGGATAGCGACTGTTCCCACCAGCCAGACTGGCAAACCTTAAGACTCACGGGGCATTGAGCAGAGAATACAGAACGATCTTGCCTCAATAGTAAGGAATAAGTAACCAAACATTACCTACACTCTAACGTTGCCTTTAGTTCATAATTGATCATTAATAGATGGGGAAAGTACTCTGTGGACTTCATAAAATAACACAGGTCAAACTAAGGACTATAGTTTACAGAGAAAGGAACAACAGATGAGAATGGATGGCAAGTGTGAGGTGAGCAGGGAATAAGAGTGAATTTGTTTATCTAAAGTAAACCAGAACCCACGCAGCCTCTCCCTCCTTCTGAGAGGCCCCAGCCAAACAGCCATTGAGCACTTTATACGCCAGGCCCTGGAGATAAACAAAACCTAGTCCTTGTCCTCCAGGGAGACAGACAACTATCATACGGATATTTAAGTTCTGCAGTGGAGGATAAACAGAGAGTTATAAAACTATTTAAGTTCTATGACAGAGGGATAAACATCCAGTAGCAATGTAGAGCTTTAGGTTTTATGATGGAAGGAAGCACAGAGACTGTGGGAGCTCAGAGAAAGCCCTTAATCTAGTCTAGCAATTAGCCAAGTTTTCGAACAAACAACAATTACCCCAGTCACTACCAGTTATCCAAATAAAGAGATTCTGGAGGACTCAGAGATATCCCCAGATCTCCTGAGAAAGAAGGCCACAAGTTGGTCTAAAAACAGTGACACTGCAATCTGGACAACGGACTAGCTTCTGGCCTTGGCACAGAAGGTGGTTACGAAAGGTGAAGACTGCTGTACTTTGTATATTATCCCCTATAACGGAATAAACATATCATCTCGTTTTATCAGTTTCATTACTTAAAACTATTGCCACCAGCATTTATTGGTCACTTTCTATTTTCCATGTGTTTTCAAATTTATTATGCTATTTAATCCCCACAACCACCCAACAGGAGCTACATTATATCTGTTTTGCAGTGCTTACACTTTCCAAATTTACTGAGGTTCACTAGGCTAAGTAACGTGATCAAATATCAAAGCTAGTGATCTTAACCTATATTGCATCTAATTCCAACCGCACAACGTCTCTTTTCCTCATATAGTTATCAACCATGTCTAAAGAAACTTCCTGGAAAGAATGCTTTTCATTTGTAAATCAGATACAAGCACAGGGAAATGAACTACAACTTCTCTGAAGCTTTGTAAAAACAATTTATTAAGAGAGAAACAGTTGTTTTAATTACTAACAATAAGTCAAGACAACCATACATGGCCAATTGGTGATACACTGCACAATTCTGGGAGCACCATTCAGATAGACCATGATGCGCATGGTGTTTCCTAAAGTTGTACATGAAGACACCCATGAATAGGATCGTTTCTTGCATGTCTGCAACACTTTGTAGTTAACAAAGGACATTCACAGCACTTAAGCTTTACAAGATCACTGCTATTGTACTTTCTACTATACAGAAGAGGAAATGAGATCCAGAGAGGTTATATGGTATGCCAGTTTATATTTCCAGGGTTTCAACCTTATAAGTCCTACAGCAGTATTCTTTCTTCTGCCTCAAATGAATCAACACTGTTTTCTACCTATCATTCTTCAACGTGAACACTTTTGACCCCACACATTCCAAGAGCTGGAACCTGAGTGAGTGTACCTAGAGTGAGAGGCTCCTAAAGGATGCCTGAGCCTGTACAGTGTCTCATATTGGTCTCCCCCCGCATCCCCCATCCTCATTCACTGATTCCCCAAAGGGTTTAAAAGAAACTCCCTACAATCAAGGACAATGTTTAAACACGTTTGGTAGACCAGCAAGAAAGGGAAGGGAGATGGGAAGATACTGTGACCTGCTATTGAGGCAGAAGGCAGGTATTAGGGCAGTCAATACCTCAGGGAGGGTGGAAGGAAAGATGGGAAGAACTGACAGAAGCACCTGAAACCTTGTGGTCAGGATGAAGAAGGTGTGGTCTGGCCTTTGAGAAGATGCAAAGAAGCCCTGTGCTTATCTATCACTCCCAGAGACTGAACCATAATCCCAGGCTGAGGCCAGGCCAAGAAACTCAGCCTCTTAGAGTCATGCCTCTCAAATTTGGAAACTACACCTGCTGCTTACAATCAGGACCTCTTCAATCTCCTGCCTCCACCCCTGATACACACAGACACCATTCATCAATCAGTGCTCAGAAACTACTCACTCTTATGCCACATAATCACACCTGCTACACAAAGGAAATGTGTCCTAAAATATATGCCCCAGACACATGCCCTAAAATGCCTGCATCACAAACAAGGCCTGCATACACATACACACACATACACACGCACCCTTCAGACATTACAGTCCACCTACACGTGACTAAAGACATATATAACACACCAAATGATTTCACATCACAAATACTATGCATAACAGACATATGCCCAAACATAAACACCACACACGGCAAAAGGTACAGACATCCCAACACTACACATTCCACACACTCATGCATATTACATATTCTACATTGTTACAAATATGAAATATTTTACACTACACACATTGCATTCTACATATTATATATTACATTCTACATATTACATTCTACATTTACATATTACAAACATGAAGAAAAAATAGAAGCAACATTGTTACCAGATACACAGAAAGATATTGTCCATCATTCTCAAGTAGATGCATATCACATACCAAGTAACAGAGATCACATAAACACAATAAATACACAGAGACATTATTCATGAAATACATACATGCCAGGACACAGCTACCACACTCATCAAAACACAACTGGCATATATTCTATGCACCTACACATACACTAAAAATTACATATAGCCAGATGAACATACCTATATACACACAGCCACAACCAGAATAAATAGTACCTTATGGAAAAACAGTCTCCAGTAGAACTATATAAACACATTAGCAGATTCCACACAAATACACTCTCATGCAGACAGAAATATAAACACTTTATCTGAGCTGTCTCCTCTCCGGCTACCACACCCCTCCCCTTCCTCCAATTTCTATCATCCAAATACCTTCATTAAACCCTAGAAATGACTCTGTAACCACTTTTGGGGCCCAAGAAAGAAGCTTTATAGCCAACACAGTTTCACCTACATGGATACATGGGAGCAAAATAATTAAAATCATACATCAAGACTGGAATGAATCGTGAAGTGTGGCATTTAGAGCCTTCTCATGCCAAAACTACATGTATTTTTCAGTTGGGAGAGAGGAACAAGGCAAGGCCACCATAGCAGAAAGATTAGGGTGATCATTCTCCAGGATGGCCTATCCAAACTGGGTAATAAATTTTTCCATACTGACACGTTCCTGAAGACAGAAATCCAAGGTCTATTTAGATAACTGGGAGCAGACAACCCAGTGAGTTGGATGTTCTAATCACCAAGACATTCAATAGGACTCTAATCCTGCCATCTTTGATAGAGATTGAGGACACTGGGGAGGTTATCCTCCTCATCTGCCATCTTGTAAGAACATATTGAGGACCCATGAACGGATCTCCTTGGTCTTGGCTCCGTAGACAAGAGGGTTAACCACAGGTGGTAGCAATAGATAGATATTAGCCATAATCACATGGAGCAAGGAGGTAGGGCCACCCAGCCTGTGCACCACTGAGAGCCCGATGAGGGGTACATAGAAGACCAGCACAGCACAGAGATGGGAGATGCAAGTATTGAAAGCCTTGAGTGATGCCCCCCGAGAAGATAGCTCCAACACGGCCCTCAGGATGAGGACGTAGGAGAAGCCAATGAAGAGAGAGTCGACACCCATGACTGAAAGGATTACGAAAAGTCCATATACTACATTGACTGTGGTGTCAGTACACGATAGCTTCATAATGTCTTGGTGCAGACAGAAGGAGTGTGTGACAGTATGTGTTTGGCAGTATGACAATCGCTTCAGGATGAAGGGCAGTGGGAAAAAGAATACAAATCCCCTGGTCAAGGCAGCTAGTCCGATCTTGGCAACAGTAGGCCCTGTGAGCACAGAAGCATGCCGCAATGGGTGGCAGATGGCCACAAAGCGGTCAAAAGCCATGGCCAGCAAGACAGCTGACTCCATGGCTGACAGAGCATGGATAAGGAACATCTGGGCCAGGCAAACGTTGAACTCAATCTCCTGGATGCCAGTCAGGAAGAGGCTGGCCATCTTGGGCATGGTGACTGAGGAGAGGACTAGGTCAATGGTGGAAAGCATGGCCAGGAAGAGGTACATGGGCTCATGCAGCCGCCTTTCCACACGGATGATGAGGACAATGGCCAGGTTGCCCAGGGTGGCCAAGGCATACATAAAACACAGGGGAAAAGCCAGCCAAAAGTGTATATTAGGCCCCAGGCCAGGGATGCCCACCAGCAGGAAGTATGCTGGGTGGATCAGAGTTCCATTTGGAGTGGCCATGACAGGAACCAAGAGCTGAGGCTTCTGCATCCCAAGTCCAGAGTCTATGAAAGGGAAGAGGAGAAACATCATTCAGTCATGGCTCAGAGAGAGAAAGGACTTACACGGAAAGGATGCTGGAACAGTGACAGCAGCAAACAGAAAGACTAAGTACTTCTAGCAATTCTGAACTCCAGCCTCTTTTTGCTCTAACTCTCCATATACAAACTTCCCTGTAGGTCCCATTAATCTCAGTGTGTGAAAGCCCACTCAAAAAACATGTGCAACAGCCCTTCATTTCCAGAGCTGATGGTGCTGACCAGAGCCTACTCTTGGCCACTTTCACAACAGAACTGACAGGCTTGCACAGAACCTTCCACACTGATCCCAGCTGTTTTGCTGCAAGTCGGGGTTAGGGTTGGTTTGGGTCCAGAGTCTGAGGCACAGTCTGTGGTTGCTGTTAAGATCCACTCTAACCTGATTCAGGGCAGGAAGCAGGGCTTCAGTCTGAGACCGGATTTCAAGGGACAGGTTTATGTTTAGGCCTGAGTAGCATTTCTCAAACTTCCCTGATAGAATCATCTGAAGCAGTTATTGAAAACACAAAGTCCCACTTCAGCTCAGAGAATCAGAATTTCCAGAGGAGGGGTCCAGAAATCTAGTCAAAGAACAGTAAGTCCCTTCTCCCCAAGTTGTTTTTTTTAATCAAAGAGAAATTTGGGCAAAGCTATTCTGGTGCTCCAGGAGGTGAAGGGATGGAGGTGAAGAAAGACTATCATTTCCAGCCTCCCCCAAAGAAAAGACTCTTTCATCAGGATCTCTCAAGGCCCACATGAGAGTCAGTCCCAGATTGTGCTTGGCTGGGGTGTGACATAGAAATCAGATGCAGCTGAGACATGGAAAGAAAATCAGTCGTGCTGCTGCCGGTGCTACCCAGTGTCCACAGCACCTCCTTCTTCCTCCACTCTTCTCCCTGGTGACCACATAACACCCCAGGCTCAACTTCCTTGCTCCACACAGACCACCCTGTTCAAGCCTCTGTCCTGAGATCCAGACCCATATAACCTGCCGCCTCTTCGTATTTCTACTTGGACAGCCTATGGGCCTCACACTCATCTTGTCCAAAACAGGACCCGTCTGAATGGTACCACCCGGTCAGCCACGTCATCCAAGTCAGGGCAGTTAGTCCCACCTTGATTTCTCTGCTCTTTCACCTCCACGTGTGACTATTTTCCCAATGAATATATCATAGCCTTTCCTCTTATTTAAAACACTCTCCCTTCCTCCCAACCTCATTATACCATCCACCCTGCTCTGATTATGAAAAGAGCTTCCTAACTCACCTCCTCGCCGCCAAACCCAGATATTTCAATCCACCTTCCACACTGCTGCCATCTAAACAGCAAAACTGGACATGTCAGGCTCCTGTTTAGCAAGTGACAGGTGACTCCCGTAGTGTTCAAGATAAAGTTGGAACTCCATAGTCTGCGTTCAAAGCCCCTCACAGTGTGGCTCCAACTTGACTTTCCAGCCCAGCTTCTCAGTCTCCCTCTCCCTTACCAATCACCACCACCACCACACACAAGGGTTTTTCCCTGGGTAAATTAATTCCCCTTGCCTTGTTTTTTCAGTGAAGGGTGGGAGGCTGGAACTGGGGAGTCCTTCCTGGCACAAGGGATAGACATAGTTTGGAACCGGCCTCATAGTGGTTTGAAGAAATTCCTCTCTGCGTAGGTCACTGAACAAGGTCTGGGATCCAGGCGCTGCCATCGCGAAGCGCCCGCGCTGGCCAACGACATTTCCAAGCAACTGAGCTGCCTGGGCTTCCTCCGGCAAAGCGCCCTCCCTGCCCAGGTCTGCGCGGACTTCCCAGGGCCTGGGCAAGGCTCTCCTCCCCGTCCCTCCTCTCCCTGAATTGAGCCTGGCACACTCACCAAGAATGCGTCCGCCCCAGGCCACAGCCCATACATAGCTTCTCTGGGGGCCCTAGGGAGTCTGAGGGATGATGAAGAGTGAACCACTCCGGACTCCCTGGGAGCTCAGCTCCGCTCAGGCGCCCAAGGAACACTGACTCCTGCCCAGAGGGGCAGCGCTCTGTTACTATTCTAAGACTAGCTCTGGAGACTAGAGGGAAGAGGGGGAAGGATGGGGGTGCCGTGGGGTGGCGAAGAGAAGACCGATGACCGGCGCTGGCAGAGAGGAGCTACTGGAATGGAAGCGTGGACACTCACTAGTAAGCACACAGACACGACTACTCGCTCCTACGCTCGGAACGCAGTATCCAAGGGGACCCAGAGCTGTGCTCGGAACCACCTCTCGCTTTTTGATGCTTCCCCCTTGTGGTCACGTAGGGGAGTTGCAGCCTTGTGGCAGCTTGGGCAATGGCTCCGAGGATGATGCCTCAAGAACCAAGGACCTAGCTGACCTAGTATCTGAGCTCCTTCCGCTGCACTACGCTGCCCCTTAGTATTTTCTCCCTCACAAGCCAATGCTTTCTTCCTCGAGGAGCTAATCAGAGCTCTCATGTGCTCCCAGAAATGAAACCGTGTAGAGTGGTTGTTTAAATGTAGGGTTCTGTCAGGAAAGACGTGTTCAAATCTGAGCTCAACCACTCACTAATGGTATAATGGTCCTTAGCCTCAGTTTAATGTGAAAAATAAAATGAGACACTAGTAATTCTCCAGATAATGTTTGTGTTCATTATTATGACTCAAAACAACTGGACGAAGCAACGAAGTAGGAGGAAATCCAGTTGAGATTATGTTACAACAGCCAGAGGAAAAGAGTAAGTTGGGAAGGAAGAGTGGACAGTAATGCCGAAGGCTGCTGAGAGATCAAGCAGTTAGAAGGACTGAAAATAAAAGGTCAATGGTTACCTTGGGTAACCTGTTGAGGTGGTTTGGTGGGAACAGAATCTTGAATGCAGCAGCGTGAGGAGTGAGTGGGTTGGGAAGAAATGGAGAAAGTGGATGCAGAAAACTCGTTTAAGAAGTTTGTATGTGAAGAGAAGGAGTTAAATAGGCAATACATGAATAATTGCTAGCTCTAAGGAGAGTTTTTAAAAATTTGTATTTTGGAGCTAGAAGAGATTGAACACAAGTAAATGTCAACAGAATGGAGTTAGTAGAGAGGCTCCCTGTCCTTTACGTCTCACATTTCTGGTGGAGTTCTTCAAGGCTATGACCCAGGTAGACCCTCTATCCTTCCCCTCTATACAGCAACTATGAGCAATCTTACCTGCTCCCATAGCTTCCATCACCCAAACAGGCCAGACCAATCCTGAATGCCATACATGATAATGTCTATAGGACATCACCATTTAGGTGTCCCTCAGGCTCAAACTCAACGCATCCAACTAAACTCATTATTGTTGATCCCCATTCCATGCCCCCAATCTATGTTTCTGTTCCTTGTCACAAAAATGACTCTGTCGCCCAAGCCAGAAACCTAGAGGCCATCATCTCTGCCTTCTCCCTCTTTCTCTCACCTCCCTCTCCAACCACATCCAATCAGTTACAAGTCGCCTTTATTTTACTCCTGGATATCTCGTGAACCAGATTATTTTTCTGCATCTCCTTTGCCTTTACTCCAGTCCAAACCAAGATAATCTCTTGACTAGATCATCAGAATAACTTGTTCACTGGTCAGCCTCATGAAGATCTTTCCTACCAATTCCACACTGTGGCCAGTGTGATCTTACAAACACAAATCAGCCCATAGCATTTTCCCATCAACTTTAGAATGAAAGGTTGAAGTTCACACTCCCTAACCCAGCTCATAAGCCTCCATGAGCCATCTCGGTGCACCTCTCCATCCCCATCTACAACCATCCTACCTCCCTTTTTTGCATGCCCCGAGGCTCCTAAATTATCTCACTGCTTCTCTCCCCCTTCAGGTTTCACATATGTTTTTCTCCATGATAAGAACTCTCATCCTATTCCCTGTACCTATTAATTCTTAGCCATCAGCTCTCTGTTTAAACATCTTTCCTTAGGAAAATCTTTCCTGACCCCTAATCTTGGTGGAATGACTTTACTCTTTTCCCTTTGTTTCACTTAAAGAATTTAACATTATGAAATTAATTATTTTTCCTACTTCTGAGCAGATCTTATCCTCCTATTTTTGTAGGGAGGATGGACACTGATATTTATATTTAAAAGGGGAGATTTAGAGTCCTTTTTCATTCCCTGTTAATGCAGAAATTATTGGTCCTCTTGTGGATGTTCACTCATAACTCATAATTCTACTACGTCAATTGAAGCATGTTTAATGCGCAGGTCCCCTTAAACTTTTGGTAGCAACATCAGCACCAAGCTGGTACAATTTTTGAACTTAGATTTTTCACAGGAACTTTTCAATCATTTTTTTCACCTCTGACAGTAATAGTATCAGTAATAGATACAAAATACAATAATAGATACAAGAATAGTATCTCACTGAATTGAATAAGGTGGATTATGGTATGACTTTTAAATAATATCATATCCTTATATTTTTGTTTTAATATTTTTCACAAGAAAGAAGGAAAACAATTCAATGTAAACAGTGTTATAGGGTCCAACTAATAATGGAGAACTCTGGCCAAGGATATACTCAAATTCTTGGCTTAGGCGGCCCTGAATGATATGAACTCGCTGATAATAATTCCCCAGCTCCGTCTCATGACACCCAACTTTACCTCAGTATGTCCTACACTGGCATTCTTTCAGTTCCTCAAATGAAAGTTCCCTTTCCTCACATCCACTTTAAGCATTTGCTCAAACTCTGGCTTTCTCTGGAATGGTCAATCTCTTTGTTTCCCTCCTCTACATACTAACCATTTTTAGATTCCATTTTAGGTGCTTCTTCTACAAGGAAATCTTTCCTGTAAGAAAATGTTCTCTTATTTCCAAGGGTATCCAAATTCCACTTGCAGATGAGTAATGCCCTTGTTTTTGTCAGGAAGTACTAACAGATGCATATATACAAAGCCACAAATACCCTGCATGAAAAGAGGGCATAGTTTCACCTGAACATAGAAATGATTCCTTGTGTTAATAACCTTTAATAAGGTGAGAAAAAGAAACATATGGTATAAGAGTTAGAAAAAATAAATATATAATCATTATTTGTGGATTAGTGATTGTATATGTAGAAAAATATAAAAGAATCTATTGATAAATAATTAGAATTAATAAGTAAGTATATGCGGATTTGTTGAGTAAAAGGTCAATGTACAAAATTCCACTGCATTTCTTTATAAAATAGACACGATTTGTTTTAAACAGCATTTATAATAGCATAGAAAAATCACATATCTAAGATTAAATCTAACAAAGGATATAGAGGACCTTCTACATAGAAAAACAGAAGGCATCCTTAAAAGAAACTGAAGAAGACCAAAATAAATGGAAGAAAAAATTATGTTCTTTTATTGGAAAACTCAATAATATAAAGAGCTTAATTACCTCACAAAATTTTTCTACAGATTAAATGCAATCCCAATAATATCCTAACAAGTCATTTTGTAGAGCTTGATCAGCTTAACTAAAAATTTATCTGAAAATGTAAATTGCTGAAAATAGCCACAACACTCTTAAAGACTAGGACAAAGTGTGATGACTTGTTATATCAAATATCAAGACTTAGTATAAAGCTACAGTAATTATGAAAGTGTGATATTGGTGCAGGCTAGACAGTTGGGCCCATGAATGGAAATAAAAGCCCAGAAGCACACCCACTCATATATGACATATGTTGTCACATGACAAAGGTAGCACTATGGAGCAATGAGGAGAGGGGGATATTTTTAATAAATGGTACTGGAACAACTGAATATCCATATTGAAAAAAAAGAAATTTGAAACCTAATCTCATACCTCTCACAGGTATTAACACTTCATGGATTCTAGATATAACTCTAAAAGGCAAAGCAATTAAACTTCCAAAGTAATATAAAAGAATATTTTCATGACCTCAGGTAGAGATTGATTTCTTAACGTCAGCTAATTCATCCATGAATGTTTTTTGAGTGCTTACTATGAATAGGCACTCTTCTAAGTGATGAAAATGTATCAGTGAACAAAACAGACAAATGCTTCTGTGGAGCTTACTTGCTAGCCAGTATGATTTAGCATTACTTTGCAGGCATAGATCTCTAGATGCATGCTAGATGGTTTCTTTTTTCTTGGAGCTCAGAAATTTCATCTGAAATTATCTAGGTATTGATCTTTTATGAATGAGTGAGCATATTGCATCTTAAGACTTGAGTCTTTGGCTTTTGGAAATTTTCTCGTAGCTATTTCCCTGAATGTTGATTTTTACTACATCTGCTCCATCCTTTCCTTTCCTTCCTTCTGGAATGTCTGTATTTGCCTTCCATGTCTCTTATCTTTTCTTATCCAAGTCTATATATTTGCTGAAAAACAAAGAACTATGCATGATCAATTTTTGACGTTCTTCAAGATTGTTGTGCAGAAAGACAATGGCTACTCTGTTTGTTTCTTTATACCTTGGGGGTTTAGGGATTCAAGAAAATACTCCTACTTCCTCCCTCTATTGGTTCATAACCAACCAACTATCTCCCATAAAATGTGCACACTCTATTTTATTGTTATTTCTATTTCCAGTAATTCATTTTCATTTGCACATTGCTTTTCTTCTGTAGCAGCCTATTCTTGGTTTTAAGACAACAGGATTTTCTCAGCTCTCACTGATGCTATGAATTCAGGTTTTTTTTTAAGTTCTCTCATTTCTACCCTGTTTCTTACCAGGCCATTTGGTCTGATTTCTCAGATTTGTTCCCTTTTTTTCAAGCTCTGATATTTTTCCCACATTACTTGCTTCTCTTTGTCTGCTCGTTGGTTATGAATGATGGTTTGACAAATCACTGTTCTTTGCTAATTAGGTTCTCATAGTGTCCTGCCTCCTTCTCACTGAACAGTAGATAGGCCTCTTCCTAGGAAGGTTAAGAGGAATGGCACAGGTGAGCTGGCCAGCCCACACTCTCAAGCAAGGTAAGACTCATGGAGACATGAGGCAGAGTTCTTTCAACAGGGGCCAATTACTGGAGGCTCTGAAGTGAGGGCCTCCCAGCATGGTTTCATGAGAGCTTTCCTCCAAGTTAGGTCAGTTGCCTTCCACCTTACTCTCAACAGACTCACACAAATCCCAAATTTAGAAAGAACTTTTGCTCTCTTTTGTGTGACAGGATTGTATATTCTTGTTGAACTGTATTTTCTTAGTTGAATTTTTTCACACACAAAATTAAAAAGAGGAAATCAAAGTTATGTTGCCATCTTCCCAGAACCCTTCTGAGTACAGTATTGAATATTGATCTTTTCTTATCATTATTTTATAATGGCCTTCCTTTTCACTGCATAGTCTTGCGTGGTCCCAAGCTCTAATTTCTAAGATTATAAGATATAAGATATAAGACACCAGCATGTTCCACAATGCTGGTCGAGCAACAAATACTTATAGCAGTGTTTCAAAGTTCTAAATCATTTATTTTCATGCACACTCATGATTGAGAACAACGATCTTAAAATTTAGAGGGTCGAACCCTGAAAGATTTTAAGGGAAACTAGATGTTCATGACTGATCACAGTATGTCCATAAGAAGGTTCAGTCTCACTGCAGAGAGCCACGGGCACATTGAAGATCTAACCTCCTTAGAGTAGAATTTTTTAGCGGAAGAGGAAAAGGGATTATAAACAGAACTGAACAGGTACAAATATTTTCTTGCTTCATATCTTCAGTTCAGTCTGAGCACACATGTTCATGAGTGACCATCTGGTAATAAACTTTGTGGCTAATAAATCTGTTGAAAATCCCAAGTGTCTGTTTCCTGGTATACTTTTGGATCTAAACATGTCACTCCCCATCTTAAAATTCCCCTGTGGCTTCCTTTTATCCTTTGGATAAAGTCAAAACTCAAATTTCTTAGCAAGGGGAATAAGTCTTGGACTCTCTGGCAACTACTGACTGCTCTAGGATCCCTCTTCTTGTGCGTGTTCTATCTCACCTCTGCACCTGTGCCTTTGCTCTGCTCTCTACCAGGAATGTCTTTTTTATAGTCTACCTATGACTATCTCCGGGCAGAATTAGGACTCCATTTGTACTGTTTACACTGTTGTCTGTTCCCTTCACCCCACATCTTTGCAGATTAAGGAAAGAGTGCAGGGCTAGCCCACTTTGCAAGACCATTTGTAGCCAAAGGGAAGCCTTCAAAGACATTTAATATCTGCGCCTACTCAGCAGGTGGTTTCTAGGAAGCCAAGGAAACGGCAGGAAAAACTAAGCTGCAGAAGAAAACTGAGCGCCAGACCGCCCCGCCTTCTCATCTGTCCACACGTGGACTACAAGCGTCTCTCTGCTCATCTCCAATTGGCTGGGACTGCTCATGTCCTCGTTTTGGACTGGGGGATCAGGAAGGCTGCACAGTCCGGTTTCCGCAGGGATGGGTGCAAAGGTTCTCGAGGCGCCTCAGTCGCTAGGAACTGACCCTCAGATACCCCTTGTGGTTGGGCTGGATTCCACGATGAGACGGTGGAGCAGGGGAGAACTTTCCCCTTCCCTTTGCCCACATTTCCCTTTTCTTCTCCTTTCAAGTCCAGTCGTAGGATGCAGCGTGGGCAGCGAGCTCTATCCTAGCTGGGCTCTTTGACACTCTGCTCAATTTCCACAGCAATTCCTGCTTCCAGTTATTCAGCAGAAATAGAATGACCACCTAATATATGTGTATTAATATAATATATATGGAAGAATATATATTTTATTATATTATATTATATGTATTGAGTAGGTACAATAGCAAAAGAAACAATCAGCAAAATGAAAAGGCAACCAATGGGACAGGACAAAATATTTTTAAACCATCTATCTGATAAGGGGTAATACCCAAAATATATAAGGAAGTCATACAACTCAATAGCAAAAACAAACAAACAATCTCATTAAAAAATAGGTAAAGGACTTGAATAGACATTTTTCAAAAAGAGATATGCAGATGGGCAACAGGTACATGAAAAGATGCTCAAGATCACTAATCATCAGGGAAATGCAAATCAAAATCATGAGATATCACCTCATTCCTGTTAGGATGGCTATAATCAAAAGGAAAAAAGGTAACAAGTTTTGGTAAGGATGTGGGTAAAAAGGAACCATTATGCAATGTTAATGGGAAGGTAAATTAGTTCAGCCATGATAGAAAACAGTAGGAAGTTTCCTCAAATTTTTTTTTAAAGAACAGAACTATCACATGATCTAGAAATCCCACTTCTGGGTATATATCTGAAGGAAACGAAATCACTATCTGGAAAAGATACCTGCACCCTCATGTTCATTGCAGCATTATTCACAATAGCCGAGACATGGAAACAACATATGAGTACACTGATGGATGAATGGATAAAGAAGATGCGATATATATACACATATACAATGGAATATTATTCAGCCATGAAAAAGAAGGAAATCCTGCCTTTTGTGACAACATTGATGGACTGTGAGGGCTTTATGCTAAGTGAAATAAGTCAGACAGAGAAAGGCAAATACTGTATGTTCTCACTTTTATGTGGAATAAAAAAGCCAAACTCATAGAAATAGAGAGTAGAATGGTGGTTGCCAGAGGCTGAGGGTTGGGGGAAATGGGGAAATGTTGGTCAAAGGGTACAAACTCCCAGCTATAAGATGAATAAGTTCTGGGGATTTAATGTACAGCCTGATGACTATAATTAATAGTACTATATTATATACCTGAAAGGGTTTCAGAGAGTAAATCTCAAATGTTATCACCACACAAAAAAAATGGTAATTATGTGAGGGGATGGAGGTGTTAACTAACCTTATTGTAGTAATCACTTTGTAATATATACATATATCAAATCATCACATTGTTTACCCTAAACTTACACATATTATATATCAATAATATCTCAACAAGGTAGAAAAAAATTGACCAGGCAGAGTCGTTTTGAATCATGAACCAGTGTCAAATTTCCTGTGTGGAAGGTGTTTCAAATCCTGTACCACACTGTACTCATAGTTCTTCCTTCCTTTACAGTTATCATTGGTGTGCATGTCATGTGCAAGACACCGTTAGGCATGGTGGATACATTAATAAGAACATTAGATACGTTATTATTTAGTACAAACACCAATTTTATGAGGTAGGTTTTATTATCTCCAGATTTAAAGACAGGAAACAGACCTAAAGGAAGAGGTTAGGCAAATTGTGCCTGAGCCTGAAACAAAGCTGGTGATCTTTTCACACACAGTGTTGCCCAGTCACTTGAAATCTATGAACATGCAAAGGATTGATTAAAAGGAGTTTGATGAAGCTGTTGTAAACCATCTCGTGGTGTATTTTTAAATATACACTTATATACATATGTTTATACATACACAATATACTGCGTGTATATACATGCGTGGGTATATATCCATATCTTCTAAACTAAAAGGTCAGTGCCCATGCTACAAAAGGTCCACAAATATTTGGGGGGACACTAAGCCAGAATATTTCAAATTGAAATGTTCCCAAGATTTTGGGTAAATTGGATGTTAAATTAATAAAGTTGAAGGAAAAAAGTGAGAACTTTCATAACACACCTAGCTTCAGATCTTAGCTTAACCCCTTGGGTAAGTAAATCCGTGTCCCAGTATCCTCACCTGAGAAGATGGATGTGATAGATCCTTGCAGGGATATTGTGAAAATCAGAATATATAGAAAGTGACTAGCACATAACTATTAATAATAGTGACCTTTTAAGTATCTACTGTTTATATGTTTCTGTGGTTAGATATTCTATATATTTTTTAAAAATCAACTCACGTACTTGGATAGATGTGATCCTCGTACATGTCCAGAGGAAGAGTCTTAGTCATCTGAGTCTGTGTTCCATAATCAGCTCTTATCCTAAACCAGAGTTATAGTGTCAGGATGCTAGCAACTTAAGCTATTTATGAAATTATTGGCAAAGGCCATGAAACAAATGGCCCTCGACACCAGGGAAGAATAGATCCTCTGGTATCCAAAAACTCACCAGTATAGAAAGGAATAAAATGACATGGAGTAGTTATTCTGAGAATTTTCTTGGCAGATAATATGACTTGTCTTAGGTTGGATGTGCCAGAAACAGTCCTGAAACGTGGATTTGAGTTCAAGTAGTTTATTTGGGAGGTGATCCCAGGATGAAATATTAGGAATGTTAGGAAGTGAGAAAATGACAGAAAGGAAGTCAATAAAGTGTGCATTATCAAGCAGGTTATCACTAGGGGAAGCTGAGACTCGATTCTAGTAGGTATCTCTGGGAGACAGTGAAGAACATACCACATTATTATATTACCCAAGTAAAGAAGTTTGGGTAGTTATCCTCCAACTTTCATTTTTCATTGATTAAGGGACACCCCAGGAGCTATTAACTCTCTGGCACTTCTGGCCCGCCACACATGGCACATCAAGGGAAATACTTCAGGTAAGAGTCACAGGCTTGTAGTAGGACATTGAGGGCATGGTCCCATAACATCTGCTACACATCTTCCTCATGGAGAAACTGAAGATCTTAGGTTTGAGTCTCTTCAGCTATAAAAATATCTATACCTATTCTTGTCTCTTTTCTGTATACAGAGTGAGGTATCTCTCCTTTCTAAGACAATCTCTCCACCTATGCTCGGAACCCCATCTCTCCTCCCGCTCCCACTCATATCTTCTGGGATCTCCTCCCTTCAATTCATATCTCATATGTATCTTCAGCCTCTTGTTCTCTGCTGAATCTTTCACCTTAGCAAATACTCAGAGTGCCCATCTATCTACTACCTTGATCTCTGTGGCCTTTTACAACCACTCTGAATCAAAGAATATACTTCCATTCTTATCGTTCCATCAGGTTATTCTTGTTACGGTGACCAACAGCATGTTGTATAGTCAGCAGCATGAGGAAGCAACTGGACCAGGTTCTGTCGTGGGAAGTAAAGTACCGTGAAGAGCATTAGAAGGTCTTGAATGGAGGAGGAGCCTCTCATATTTAGGCTTCAAAATGCAAATGATGTCATATACATAAGCAAGATCCTGATTTGTGGAGCCAGGGATTCACTTTGGAGGACAGGAAACTTCTCCATTACACCAAACAGTAAGAGTGGAGTAATTCTATATAGGTAAAGGGTGATTAACCTTGAAGTAGGTAGAGATCTAGTGAGGATATCTTAGGCCTTGGGGTTGTTACTGCTATGATTTGGTAAAGAGCATTACATAGGTAATGTAATCCCTAAATTTTGTGAGGTGTTTTATTCTGCTTTAAGCTGTATCCAGGACGGAGGTAGAATTAACTTCTAGAGAGCTGCATGTCTTGTCTGTAATCTGACCCTGGGCACCAACCACGTATCAAAAATTACCTCTGGTCCATTTATTAGTTAAACCATGATCAAAGTTGCAGATTATTCAGAGACCTGGAATGTGGTTCCAAACATAATAAATGTCATTAATAAGCAGATAAAGAAGAAGCCTCATCTTGAACCACTGGGAGAGCGGGGGAATGGGAGTTGTAAATAAAACCATCATAAATCCTAAGGCTGATAAATAATTAAAGGAAGTCTATAACAAAAATATCATTGCTCTGGTAATCAGATTAGCACAGAAGCGACAAGGGAAGTTGTATAATCATCTTAGTCAGCAGGTAAAATAATGACAGAGTGTATTAATGAGAAGATAGAGGGATACCTAGGAGTTTTAGAAGTGGTAATACGCAAACTGAATGTATCAGGAATTGAAGGAGGAGAGGATCTTCCTTAGGCGTTGAGTTGAAAGAGAAAGTGAGGGAGCACTGGAAGACATTCTGGTCCAGTAAATGTGTTGCTCCTACAAGTGGTAGAGAAAAAATGGAGCCAGTGTTACAAGATTAAAAGAAAATTGCCGGACTTGCCTTAACTGACAGGAAATAAAACGAGGGAAATGAAATATTAAAGGACATTAGAGTCATATCTTACTACGCAGGAAAAGGAGTGGCAATATTTATAGACCTTCTAGAAAATATGAAAGCTCAGTGAGGAAAAGCAAGAATATAGGAAGACATATATACACAAGGATAGGCCTCTCTGGGTCCCTGAAGGTGTAGACTCTGGAAGAAAATAGCAGCTCAGGTTCAGAAATCAGTTGATTACGATTTTCTAGGCCATGAATGTGGAAAATAATAGGAGTGGGGGGACCTCTCCTTTAAGGCCAGACTCACAGACCTAATTAAGGAATTCCAGTGCAGGAAGTAGCAGTGGTAGCCACTTTGGCAAAGAGCTAAAGAGTCCTTGAAATCCTACAGTAGATACATTCAGAGAAAAAAGCAGGTAACAAGGACTGTAGAAAATGTTGGGCCCTAAACTTTGCTTGAAATTTCTTTTTGTTGAACATAATGCATCCTGCTGAAAAGAAAGTAGATCTTGTATCCCCAGACAGAGCATAGTCTCAATGCTGCAATTAGGATGCTTGGAGCACAGGGGACAAAGAGGAGATAGAAAGGAAAATGTAGAAGTTTGGTAATATGCATGATAATACTTAGAAGACAAATGGTACATTGAAATTTTCTAAATTGAGAAAACAAAAATACTTCATTTACTGTTCCCCTCAAAAGGGAGATTGTTTATATAGACGAATTTTTTTCTCACATTGTATGGGAATCATAGTATCACTCTTAACTACTTGACTAGACATATTCCTGAATTTGGCTCTAGATACCAAACAATGAGCACAGGTTGACAAAACAATTTTGAAAACTTGAAACCATCAATCCTTTTTGTTCCCTCCTGGTTTTCCTTTCTGCCCCCTCCCCAGATAACATTATATTTCTCTTTTAGGACTGTGGCCAGCGATGGAAAGTGGATTTGAACTTCTCTTTGACAGGAGAAATGCTATTGTACAATGAGGTGGCCACATTTTGTTCTGAGGGCTTCTGTGTGTTTTCTAAATTTTGTGAATGTAGAGTCTGTGTTTATAGTGGACATTTGTCATTTATTGTGGCCACTCAGCACTTGGATTGATCTTCCTACATTTCAGGGATTTCCCTCCTTATGATTCTACATCTCCCCAAGATGAAAGCCATAAACTCACCTTCCTAGCTAATTAATCAGTTTTTCTACTATTAGAAAAACTCCAAGATCACAGAGACTTAACAAACATTTCTCATTTACACATCATGTCGTTGGCTGCAGGTGGACTTCTGGGACTCTGATCCACATGTTTTCTCATCCAGGACTCAAGCTGAAGGAGGGGCTCTTCGTTGGGACATGTCTTTATTGCGGTAGAGGAAAAACACCAAGAGGTGGTACAAACATGCAGTGTCTCATAAAGCTTCCGTAGGGAACTAAAACGCTTCACCTCGGCTCTCATTCCAATGACCCAAGACAGTCACATTGTCAAGTCTCATAATGGCCTGCGGACATATTCTTCACCTATAGGGACACAATGTGAGTCATAAGGTGATGGATGGAATTAGACATTCCCTTACAAAATGGGGGAAAATAGATGGGAACGATAATCCAATCTACTACCGTGGATGAAGACGTGATCTAAGAGCTGTCAACCATAGATACCTGCAAGAAGCAGATTCAGAAGATAATAATATAAAGAACAGATGCCACACTGAGTCATTTTGGTGAAGAATATTGATAGAAGAATCCATCTTCCAAAGAAAGCAGAGGCAGAGCTTCTAGTGGCAGCCTCCGCTGGCCAGGTTTGGGAGTAAGATCTGAGTTGCCCATGTTCAATGGAGGCAGTAGTGCTGCCTCTATCAGACTGAACATGCAGGGTAATCTGATGACATTCCTGCCTGCATCACCAATGAGCTACCTAATATTCTTTAATAATTCCTTTTTCTGCTTAAAAATAGTTTCTGGTATTTTCAACTCTGGGTGTTAGCCAGCATGGCTGGCTCCTGACTCATCCATCTCCATGGCAATGAGTTTGGCCAAATTCCTCTAAATTCTATTATACTCTGATAAAGGGGCTATATCATTTAATCCTTTCCACAATAGCAATATGTCTTATTTTCCATCACCTGCTGAATAAGTCTATAATGCAATTACAGAGTTGGCCACAAAATATTTTCCCAAAGCATAGGTTGTAATGGCACTTTAAAAATAAATTCTTATGTGTTGTGGTCACAAAATAACAGCAAACCTAAAAAAGTTACAGAATTCTAGGTCTTAGCTTTTAGACTCACCTCGCCTCCATTCCTGTCGCCCTTCCCCCTCCTATGTGAGAGTATTAACAAAGGTCTGTGGCTTTGCCGCTCTGAGCTAGGATTTCTTCTCTCTTAGCTTGGGCTAGCATTGAGTAGATGAGGGAGGGAGGCCCTAACTTCCCCTACTTGGACCCCTGGGAGGTGTCAGCCTTGCCTTTTGGAAACTGAAGACAATCCAGAATACTGGAAGAACAGGAAGTATTAACTTCCAGTGTAAGAGGTCCAGGAAGAGACTTTTGATGTGGAGTGGACTATCCATTGTCTGAGCCACACTCCTCTTAGCCTCTTCTCTCCACCTCTTTCAGGTTTTTCTTCTGACCTGTGCTACTACCATAGGCGGCTATCTCTTCCCCTGTAAAGTTCAGGTCTAAGACTGAATGAAATTTGGCGAGGCTGTACTTAATACTTCTTCACAGAGAGAGAGGGAAACCATTTGGGGGTCTCTCAGTAAGGCAGATTGTATGACATGCAACATGGTCAGGCCTCAGGGTTTTGCAACAGCTCCCCACTCCTTCCTTAGCCCTACTTCGACAATGCCTGCACCTCCTTCCCTGCCCCCAAGCCAATTCTCAGTCCTTGCTTCTCCTTTGATGCCACTCCTCTCCCAGAACACAGATAGACACCACCCCACAGTTACCCACCCATCTTGTTGTCCTGGTCTGTCTTGGGTTGAGGCAGAGGGTAGGGTCTGGAGTAACAGCCATGGAATGTTTCCAAGACAGAGCCTCACCTGGACGCACCTGTCTGCCTCTCACAGCAAACAAAGCATCCTGAGGGCGGTTGGGAAGGAGAGCTTCTTGCTTAGGCAATGGACTGATCTGTCTTCAAAAGCTGTTTGTCCAGCCTTCCCTTCTCCCAGCAACTCTAAGGTGCCCTTGTGCCAGTGGCCTGGAAAGTCAGTCATGGTTTAGACAGATTACAAGTTACAAATGAAAAAGATCTCCTCATTAACTGTTTTAACTTCACAGAAACCCCAAAGAAGTACAACCAACTTGATCTTGAGCTCCTTTAAGAGTAGAGACCATGTGGCTCTTAGTTGTAATCCCAGCACCCAGCACCAAGTGTTACAAGCAGCTGACGCGCAATAATGTTTAAACTGGCTTGTTTCAATTAACACACTCACTCTCACTATTCTGTGAGGACAGACATTTCTCCAGATCCAGGTGAAGCAGAGGGCCCAGCTCAGACCTCAGTTACCTCTTTTCTTCTTTTTTCGCTCATGGGCCCATTTGATTCAGGAATTTTCTAGACCTCACCCTTTAGAATTTCAACCATGGCCTGGGGCCTGACATCCACACGAGGATCCAAAGAGTATCAGCTCCAACAGTGAAATCATTTGGAACTGAACTTCAGTAAAGGATTTCCTGGTTAATTTTCCCTGCGGACAGTATGTGCCTTTATTTGCTGACTCAGTAAACACCTAACTATCAGGAAAAGGACAAGGTAGAGAAGGTACAAGGAAAAACCCAAATCACTACCCTAAGTAGCAGATTGTGAGTGTCCATATCTGCATCTGTGTGTTTGGGTGAGGGACGGGGCCAGTTGTTGACAAACACTTTCAGTTTCTGAAAGTTTCCGGCCAGGGTTTCCACTTCTACTCCACCAGTTCCCAGTATCCGCTTCTAATTCTAAAAGTGGGCTGTGGCAACAGTGTTGAGATGCTGCCTGCTGAAGTACTGAAGGATAAGAGTTTGGCAGGAAAACTCAGGAGGGTTTTGGTTTTGGTTTTGGTTTTAAGGAGAACCCAATCTCTGCAGTCTGGATCCAGGAAAGGTCGCTCATCTTGCAGGAAACTGCACATTCCGCGGCATACGTGTGCCCAGCTCTGCGCGAAATTGGGTCACAGAACTAGACATGGCTGAACTCATACGCTGCTAAGGCTGACATGGAAAACTGGCGAATGAACAGCATCAGGTCTAGCGCTATCACCCTGAAGGAACAGGTTCTTTCTGAAGAGCCACTAGTCAGCCCTAGCGGAAACGGAGACAGACTTCCTTGGCGGACAGCCAGCTGGGCCTTTACTAAACCAGGCCCTGAGCGGCCTCACTCGGGAGCCTCAACCCTTTGACCCGTCCTGGGACTGGCTTCAGGGGCTCTGAGGGAAGAAAAGGTGCAGAAAAACCGAGGAAGCAGACAAAATACACCGGCACGCCAAGAGTGGTGTGAAGCCCCCGTCCCCATCTGCGATTGGCGAGGCTTGTCCAAATCCCTCTCTGTGATTGGCTGCTTCCACAATGACGTCCCGGCCGGGCAGATTCGGGCGCCCGGACCGTGCCCTCGGCTTTCGTGCTCGGGGCCTGGGGGCGGGGCCTCGGGGTTGAGCGGAAGAGGCCGAGGAGCCGCCCGCGGCGCTGCTGGGGTGGTGGTCTCCGCGCCGGCGGTAAGTGCTGCGCCGTGGGGTCGGTCGCTTCTGACGCTGCAGATGCTTGGTCGTGGGAACCAGGCGTCTCCAGTTTGGGTTTCCACAGCGGGGCGTTAGTCTGTGCTGAGGTGGGTGGTGGGTAGACAGCTGTGCCGCTCCTGAAGTCAGAGGTCCTGCAGGCTCACCTTACTCCGCCCCACCCTGCCCGGGTCCCCGGGCCCTGCCCCGAGTCCTGTGGCCAGGAGGTTACCATCCCCCTCTGCTCCGGAACGCAGAAGTCACCGCCTGGCTTCTCCCCACTGTAGTCCCGCCTCTTGAGTCTTTTCCAGGCTCCGCCCCATCCCCTCAAATGTGTTTCCCAGACTGGCTCCCTGCTCTGCCAAATGCAAGGTCTAAGCAATTAAACGTTTAATAATTAAAGTTTTGTCAAAGCAATTTATGTATAAGAAAAAATAAAAGTTTTACATCAAAGAGCAATAGCTACCTGCTCGTAAGTCCTTTTTGCAGGGGCCCCACTTTTAACTTGTTCATGTTGAGATCTTTTTACGACCTCACTAAATCTAAATAATAGGCTCCCACCGCCTTTCTTAATTTATCATTTTGAAACTTCTATACCTCACTTCCCTACTGCCACCATCTTCTTAATTTTCACTTGCTTTTTTCATTCTTTCGTAGATCCTAGGAGCTTTCAATCATAGATACCAACCTGTTGTTGTGTCAGCTTTAGCTGGTAGTTCTTGGTGCCCCTCTGTGTTTGATGAGGATTTTGACACTTCTTCCACTTCCAACCTGACATCAGCATTTACATTTAATTCTCATGTATTCAAAAATATCTGAGGCACTATTCTTGGCCTTGGAATGTACTAGCAAATGAAACAGATGATGTCACTCCCTTCATGAAACTTCTAGTGTGAGAAGTAAGACAATAAAAATATACATGTCAAGTGGTGTTAAGAGCGGGATCACTAAGAGATCATTTCAAACTGGGAAAAGGGAAGGAACCCCAGTGGGGTAGAATGAATGGACATGGAGTCTGCAGGAAAGTGTGGAAGTTTCTCCCCTTGCTTGACTGGGCACAGGTGCTGTTTCAGGGTGAAGAGAGAGAGCTTCCTGTTGGACTAGGTCCTGAGCAGCTAGGATAGGCTGTTCAGTAGGTTCATGATTTAGTAAAACTAGGTTCTAGGATACTGGATCCTACAGTTTGGTAATGATAGTGGGAGGAGGAAATTGGGAGACCAGTAGGAGGCAGGACCTGATGCCCTATAACAGAGAGTCCTGCAAAATCTACTTACTGCCCCACTTCCTTCAAGAAGCCTTACTGGTCTACCCTTAAACCACAGTGTTTTCTCTCTACTCTTGAATTTTTATTACACCTTGAAGCTCAGGACGTTAAGTAATTTGCCCAAGATAGAATGATGGAGCCCATGACTAAACACCTGTAAAAGGAGAAGAGTAGAGTAATGGTTTCTGCTTAGGGTTGTGAAATAAACTGAGTTAATCCATGTAATATGCTCAGAATAGTACCTGGCATGTAGTATAAGTGCTTAAGGAATGCTTGCTATTAATATTAAGGTATACTATGCTTTCAATTACCTAACATCAGAAAAACATTGTGGATTTGGGAATTAGCTTCTGCCTAGCTGATTTATTCATTCAACCAATATTTATTCAGCAATAACTGCATGACAGGCCCTGTTGAGGTGCTCAGAATACAGCAGTGACTAAGACCAACATGGCTCTTCCCTTTACACACACTAACTGGTAACACAAATCTGCAAAGTGAATGAATAAATAAGACCAACTATGCCAAGAGCCCGCCATTGCCCATTGAAGTTCTGTAGCCACATGTGGCCCTGACAGAAATCATGATTTCTTGCTGGAGTAGTGAATTCATCAATATGGGTTTCATTATCATCAAATGACCTTTGTTTTTATCTTCCAAGGGGTATTTCTTCATATCTCCTTCTACCGTATCACTGAACAGAGTGTCTTGGCATCTAGTGAATGTTAGTGTTGGAGGAGTGGGCAGGGGTTTGTAGGATGTGGGGAAAGTATTGATGGTTCCTTTATATCTTACACTTCAGAGCACAACACAAGAAAAGAAATTGAGCACATAGGCAATGGGCTTCTGGCATATTACCTTTTCTGTACCTTCAAATATATAAATATACATATAAACAAACTAGAGAATGAGGCTAGGGATAGTTCTGGCCTTGTTTTGGGTACTGAAACACCACATTTTAAGTGGCTTTACCCACGTTCAAGATGAGTAATGCTGATTTGGAGAATATGATTGAGGTGGGGTGGGAATGATCTGGTGAGTGAACTCAGAGGAGGGTCAGGGATGACCAAGTGAGTGAAAACTGAGAACTTCCAACATCCACTCACTTACACATCTCCAGGTGTCCCTTGTGTGGTGTGAGTCATGTGACCCAGTCAGAACTTCAGTTGGGAAGGCCAGTGCTTATCAAATAGATCAATAAAGGATCTAAAGGAGGAACTCATTTTTTTTCAGTCACTAATTATCCCTTTTACTGAAGTGTGAAATCTTGGCTAACTACTCTACTCTCTCCCCTGACCCCGACTTGGCTATCTCTAGATCATGACCTTTACCAGGGACCCCAGAGACAAAATGAGAGCTCATTCCTTTGGTTTCTCACACCTGCAGATCCCTGGGACCTGACAGAGTGAGCCACACTCATCTTGGATTTATGATCTTCTTTGATTTCCTTCCCTCCCACTTCTGAACCCCATGCCCAATCCCAACATGCTTTCCATACAGAGAATTTGAAGGAGACCAGTTTGTTTTACCTGAGGTTCTGGGTGCCTTGGATGAGTTTGGGTATGAGGTAGTCAAGGTTGCGCCTATCAGAACATGAATTCCTCCTGGCAATGCCACACATAGTCATTTGACATTGGGTGAGCTACTTGAACTCCTTCTTTTTGTAGATGAAACTTAGGCTTAGAAATTTGAGATCATGCTGCTTGGTTTTAGAGCTGGAAGGGACTATAGCCGAGTCATTTAGGATTGAGTGAGATTATCTAATGGAACATTGTCAGGCTCCTTATACTTTAGGTTGTAGTAGTTAAAGGAAGGTGAAAGGCTAGGACTCAAGTCTTCTTGCTCTTCTATCAGTGTTCTTTCTCCTCTACAGGCCTTTTTTTCGGAGGGGTGAAAACTCATCTCTGCTAAACTTGCTTCTCCTTTTTTATAGCTACCCTCATCAACTTCTGGCTGCTTGCTCTTTCCTCAGATGTACATGCTGATACATCTTTATCAGAATAATTATTCCAATGATTCTGTAATTGATTAATCTGGTTTTAACTCTTTCTTGATTTTGATATTAGAAGGCAAGAATACAAGTCAAATCCCATGAATGAGCCATTTTCATACATGAGAAGAATTTCTAAAGAATTTAAAATATGTTCTTACTCATTTTGTTTTGAGAGTATTTGTATAGGGAGGCAGTATAACATAGGCATAGGAACTAAAAGACTGGGTTAAATGACAGCCCAACCACTGACTAGCTGACTGACTTTGAGTAGCTGACTCTCTAAGCTTCAGTTTCCTTAGCTATAAAATGGGGATAATACTAGTCTCAAGGAATTATGAGGATTAAATGTGTCTTTAGTGCTCAAGATATATGTGGCACTTGGTATATCTTTAATAAAATGGTTAATACTATAATCAGAATACTTATGTTTTCCAGTCATAATGTCTTGCATTAGTATTCTAGGATAGTACTTCTTACCTTTAATGTACAGAGAAACCATCCAAATGTCTTGTTAAAATTCAGATTTTAATTCAGGAGGTCTGGAGTGAGGCCCGAGATTCTGCCTTTCTACCAAGCTTCCAGGTGATGCTGTTGCTGCTGACCCACTTGGACCACTCTTTGAATGACAAGGTTTCAGGAGGCTGTAACATAACAAAGTAGATAGGGATAAAAAGAGGCGCGGACCTGAAAGTCCAAGGTCATTTTCTGGCAAGGCTGGAAATGGACCTTTTCTTCTACCCTACAGAAACTTAGAGACTGTAGGAGTCGAAATGATTCTCAGATCGAGAGCTACCTTGGATGCCATCTGGGCAGGATCTGCTCCCTCTACGGCATTCCCTTTTATCCCAGCATTCAACCTGGCCCGTCTACTGAGAAACACTTGTTTTCTCATCACCTGCCAATGCTAGGAGGCCTCATTATCAACCCAGGCTGCCCAAGGTGGCCTCATGAGGTTTTTTTCTCTTTCACTGGAAACTCCATGAGGCTCTGGAACACCTGAGGGAGGAGCAAGAAGAGGCTTGGAAGCTGGAAGTTGGTGAGAGGAAACAAACTGCCAACTGGAAGGCAGGTTGCCACCTGGAGAAAGCAGTCCCTGTGGTCACTGTGTTGTCCTGGAGCTGACCCATGGTAGCTTCCTCATCTTTGGGAGGCAGAATGTGGGGTTTGAAGTCAGATACCCAGGGGTCCTCTTACCAGCTTTGTCTCCCACGTGTGAGGCCTTAGCATGTCATGGAACCTCTCAATTCCATTTGCTTGATTATGGTATAGGATAGCCTCTGGCATGTGTCCTCATATGTGAGCAAGGAAAAGTACACGCCTCACTAATGCGTTAGCTCACAGTAGTATCATTTGTGTAATGCTGAGCAAAGCATAGTTTTTGTTTCTCTTTACCCAGCTAGAGCATATTTACTAAAAGTTAAGTTATTAAAATATTTGAAAATCACCTCTGAAATAAATTTGAGGCCCATAACTACCAAACTATCAGAACTTTTGATCAATAGAAGGTAACATGGAACCAGCCTGAAACAGCATATTGAGTTGGTATAATACCAGTGAGAAGCAAAAGCATCTAAAAGTGTAGTTACATTACACTGCCTGAGAGGCCTATGTGTAATGCTTCTGGTCTTTAGAATGAGAACACAACATATTATTCTGAAAACAGAAAATAATCTAGAACATATAGCACCAAGATATATCCTGGGCCCTACTGGGGTCAATGAGATTAGGAATAGGGACCCAGAAGCATGTACTATAGCTGTGGGGACAGAAAGCTAGGAAAAATAGTATCCTTTATCTTGGCCTCTACAGTGCCAGGCACACGGTTGGTAACAGAACATTCCAGAGCATGTGTGTATACATGTGACAGTGTCCTCAATCCTGCATGGCCGTTACACGAACAATATCAGTGCTGATTTCTGATCTTGGCTCTTCAGATACAGGTGGAAACCCGAAAGCAGAATATCATGTGGGAGTTTGAGAAGTATCTAGATTACCACAGAAACAACAGCCACTAGGGCAGCGGCTGGAAGTAGAGGCAGCAGCGGCTCTGGCCAGCCTAGCATGGGAGGAGGGGGAGACCAGGCAGAAGCTGGAGATGAATCACAATGAGCTCCTCCAGGGGAACCAGGTCCTGTGGAAGATGATTGCAGAGCTGGAAGAGAGGTCTCAGAGGCCTGTCCGCTGGATGCTGCAGGTGAGTAGCAGGTTTTCCTGGGAACATTGAATGACAGCTGATGATAGCCTGGGACTCCAGGAGAGAGGATTCCCTAGTCTCCGGTTGGGCCTGTGAGCCAGATATGGATCCATATAGCACTGTTTGAGTTCTATCCCCAGGTGGGCAGATGACCTGGCCCCTTGAAATTGTAGCCTTGTAGGTTGGGCAACACCTACTCCCTGGCCTGAGTCTTGAGATGAAGCCTGAAATCAGCCAGGCCACCCAGAGCTTGGCCAGACCTGCTCTCCTCCAGTAGCCTTCTTCCCTCTACATCTGCATACCTTCTCTGCAGCCTTGCTTTCTGCCTCCCTTTCTCTTGGGGAAACCTCCTCCTACAGTTTAGTGTCTGTCTGGTCCCTCCAAGGAACAGCACATACTCAAGTACTGGTTTTTTTCCTCCTTACAGGGTATTCAGGAAGTCTTAAACAGGAATGTTCTCATCCTTGGAGCCCCTAGGCAGCCCTGTAAGGCAAAGTGGGTACTGGACAGAACCAAAAGTGGGGGAGGAACAGAGATCCAGGACCTACAGAAAAGCAGGTACTGGTCCGCAATCTTCTTGCTCTTTCATTGTTGACTAAAGAAGTTTTGCTCATCTTCCATTTTTCTTCTTTGTACTTGGTCATATTCTTTTCAAGTATTACCAATAAGAATTTAAAGTAAAGTTTTAAAATGCAGTTTCAAGTAGATCGCTCAAGGAGGGGAAAAATACTGCAGATGCCTCCTTTATGCTCTGAACTCTGAGTATCAGCCTTTGCACTCTGTGGCACACTTCTTCCTCTCCCAATGTCAGATGCACATCTAACCCCACCCACAGCACTGGAATGTGAATGCTCTCCTTTCTGTGCCAGAAATCCATTGGGCTCAGTCAAATAATCATCACATCACTGCTTTGCCTGGTGTTGCTGGGCCGGGGCACCCACTGACTATGTCCACAGTCAAGCCCTTCTTCCCTGCACTAACGGAAGGCCTATGTGGCAGAGCCAGGATTTCTGGCCACCAGGCTTACCCCTCCTCTACCGGGAGCAAGTCTTGGAGCCTGCCGCATCCAGAACCAGTCTCTTTGGAGCTGAAGATGAGTTGCCATGTGGTGGTGCTAATAGAAGTCCTGGAGAAATATGCAGGTAATGAATGCTAGGGGAGTTTGTGATGGGCAGTGGGATGAATGCTTCCTGGAGAAATGAAATAGTTCAGTGCCCTCTGGATGCCCCATCTAACCCCTATTCCATCATTGAGTAATCTGAGTCTGTATTTATCAGGGAGACCTCACCCATGCCCTCCGTGTCTGTGTATCTGTATACAGTGTACCACTCTATCAGATCCAGCTCTGCACTGTGATTACTATCTAGGATCTTTTTCCATAACTGACATGTACCTGGATCCAGACACTGGTTATTCCCTTTTCATCATGTTTGAGGACAGAAAATGTATGCACTATGGAGACACCAAGCGGAACTGCCTGACAATCCTGAGAGATTTTACTGCTACAATATCATCCTGGGCAGTCAGTGCATCTCCTCAGGCCGCCACTACTGGGAGGTGGAGGTGGGAGACAGGTCTGAATGGGGCCTGAGAGTGTATAAGAAAAGGTAGACTGGAAGGAAGTGGTCTATTTATCCCCCCACTATGGATTCTGGGTGATAAGGCTAAGGAAGGAAAATGAGTAACCGGCAGCACTGATGAACACACCTTCTGGCCCTTGCCTGTCCCTCCCTGCCAAGTGGGGGTCTTTCTCTATCATGAAGCCCATGATATCTCCTTCTACAGTGTCACTGACAACAGCTCCCATATTTTCACTTTCCCCCACTATCCCTTCCCTGGACATCTCCTGCCTTGTTTTAGTCCTTGCTACAGCATTGATGCCAACAACACTGCTCCTCCAGCTATCCACTCCCTGAGCAGCGAGGACTAAGAGAGCCCCCATCCTAGCCAGAAGCCTTGGAATTTTATCTGGGCTGCCAGGGTCTTGGTGGGCCCTGCCGCTGACAAGGGTTCCCTTGAACTGAGTTGATCCTACAATCCAGGGATTCCTCTGCCTGACCCAGTGCCCTGTTGCTACTGAGCCAAAGTCTCTCTCTAAACCACTCAGGGGAAAAAGCTGAGGCTCTATCATATGAGCAGTGCACCCCTATGAGGGACGTGTGGCCAGGCTGATGGTGAAGATCAGAGCAGTTCTGAGCATCAGGGCTCTGTCCTTTCTGTAGCTCATGCCCCTCTTCCCCATCCTTGTTGGTGCCATAATTAAGTCAATGAGGATGACGAAGCATCCTTTGGGAAACCCTTTGGATAAGGTTGACCAACAAGCCAAAAGAATACCGGCTGTGTCCAGAGCTCGTTGCTGTGCTGACACCTGAGGGAGGATGCTTCAGCTGAGGTTTGCTGCTTCTGAGCAACTCAAAACTGACCTCCACTCTCTGACCTCCTAAAGAGAAAAATGCATTCCCTCATTGCCTAGACTACCAGAATGGTCATTCTCTCTCTGAGCACGAGCTGGGCAAATCACTCCATCTGAGACTGTAAGGAGACCTGTATCTTAGTCCTGCCCTTTTCCCTAAGTATCAGAATCAGAAACCCTGTGAGCCTTGTTCTTATTTTTACCTGATAGATGAAGCAACTCAAATGGCCTCAATGAAGGAAGTTATTTCTTAAAAAGCTTCTGAAAGAAGAGAGGAAAGATTATAAAGTATTTCTCACATTCAAATGAAACAAGATCGACAAACTTGCTTCTCAAGTCACATGTCTGCATGTTATTTATTACATTTGGGTCTGAAATATCCCACCTGTTTAAAAGATTTTCAAGTGTGCTCAGTGGAAAAGTGGGTATAGTAGCTGCATACTCTCCTACCTCACAGAATTGTTGTGAAGATCACAGATCCATCTGATACTATTGTTCCTTTCTCAGGGACAGAGGAAGACCAGCCATGGATTTTGTCTGTGCCACCTTCCTATCTCACCTTCTTACAGACAGGATCTTGTCAACAGGGCCTTTTTTTCTTATGGCCTCGCTGGATGGTCTAGAGCCATGTAGACAGAAAGGTGCCAACACCAGTGGCAAAATCCAGGCCACAGTAACATATTGTGCATCTAATATATGTGCTTGTCTTTGGATTAGAATGAGGATAGTGACATCAGGGCAGAGAATAGAAATAATAAAAATAAAAAGGTAGAATAAATGCACTGCAAGGAAGGCTCACCCACAAGCTGGTTGGGCTGAAGTTCAAATCTTTTCATTTCACCAAGAGAATCTTCATGGTTCTGGTAACTACATAATACTCTGCCTTTCTCTTCTCTAAATCTGTGACAAAAGGAGGAAAGCAAGAGGGCAGCGTGGGGAGAGACAATTGGATAAGGCACACTAAGCTGGTTTGGAAACCACATATTATAACGAAAAGGGATTAAGACCATATATCTGGGCTTTTGACCTTAAAGTGATTGTTGTATGTGGCAAAAATAATTCATTACAGCTCTTAAGAGTGTAATGTGGAAATTATTGTAGCTGGAAACAAACTGTAAGGCAACCACATGAGAACTAATGGCTTTGCCTACTTCAAGGGCTACAATATGTACATTACATACTGATGCTGTGTGAACACAACCTCTGAGGTAGTTTATACTTGAAAGTCGCGACTGTTGGGAGTTAGGATTGAGCAACAAAGTAGATACTACACTGCATAAGAGCAGAAACAAAGTAGTTCCTATAATAAAGAATAGTAAAAATTGTCTTTCTGCTTTCTTTGTGTTGGGTCTTCACATATGAAGGAGGTAAAACACACCAAAATAGAGAAATAAACTCATTCTTCCCACCATGCTTCCAAGTTGCTCCTTGACTATTAGTAGTAAACAGGAGAAGATTCCATCAACTGCTTGGAGTGGAATGAATGGGTAAGTCACAGACCTGGTCTTGCAAAGGGTTAAGCTGACCTACATTAGAGGGACCTTGTGTCTTTCTGTGGGGGGCCTCCCTGGGGAATTGTTTATAGACTTGAGAAATGGATCTTGAGGAACTGCTTCCAGTTATGTCCCTGGACACTTAGCAGAAGAGGCTAGAGGCCAAATCAATGTTGTCTTTTACTATTGTTTTATTAGGACCAGTCTTGAAAGTCTTCTAGAAAAAGATTATTAGGTGCTAAATTCATTCGAACCAAGAATGAATTAAGGAGTGGAATGGCTTCATGTGTAATGTGCTGAGTTTTCTTTTTTACATTTATAAGCTTATTTGGGTGCTATGATTACTGTTAGAAACACTATTATGTTAGACACTTTGTTTATTTCACATGTCTGATTCTTAAGACCAAACAAGAAGACTGAAGTTCTTCGGTGTATGAAAACCCTTTTCTTTAGGGTAGTTGCTGACCCTTCCCTTCTAAGAACCCCATGAAGACAAGGATCTTATTTTTCTAGTTCACCATTGTAACCCCAGTTTAGCACTGTGTGTGTGTCTATGTTTCTGAGTATTGGTAAATATTTAAGTGAAGAAACTTTCATTCCTATGCCTAGAATCAAAAATAAGCTCTTTCTTGCCTCACTGGGGCATGAAAGACTGGATGGCACTAGATTATAATCCTGTTCAACAACTAATCTGATGGATAATTTCAAAAGTGGTCCCAACTGGGAAGAGCTAGGTAGCCATGTGGAAGGTAGAGTGCCTGCACCACTCCCTGGAATGTCTGGGGTGGCACCTCCGACTTGGTGTGATGGTTCACTACAAAGCAGGGATGAGCTTTGCCCATCCTTGTTTTACTAGCAGAGAAACCAAGGGGTGCAATGCCTGAGCCTCAAGGGGAGAGGTTGCTAAAAGGGTGAGATCCTTGGGTTCTCTACAATGTAGAGACAGAGGGCACATCCTTGGGTTCACAACTCCCCACAAGAAATCCAGTCTCCCTTTTTTTCAACAGGATTTGTTGTAATCTCTTAAAATCCAAACACTGGGAGTCTATTATGGGTCCCGGGCACTAGTTAAATGGGCACATATTTCTTCTGATGATAGGGTAGGAGATGGATCTGAATGTATAAGGAGAAGCACAAGACTCTCTGATTTGCCATAGCCATGGCAGGGAACCAGTCCACTCTGGGAAATGTGTAGTTCAATATTTGAGTACCAGCAGTGAGTCCCAGCTAGTTTCAGGGAATATAACACGAACAAAACACAGAGCTGGCAGGGCAGGCTTCTTCTGATGGAAATGCTGGGAAGAAATTTCTGTTTTGAGTGCAGGCTGAACTATACCTTTGTTGCTTTACATCAGATTCTTTAATGCATCTAATATTCTTTGATTTAACGGGTACAGCCAATTCTTTGGGATGTGTATGGAGAAAGAATAATGTGACTTTTCAAATTGAAAATCTTATCAAATATGCTTAACCACCTCATGATCCTGAGCAGTAGATCCTGTTAGGGGCTGGCAAGGGGAAGAGAGGGATTTTTACTACTCTTTGGGAACTCAGTGTATCATTGTCAGAGTTTTAGAGGTTGATTCCTACTCCACTGCTGTTCAGAAATAGAATGCATTGTAGTAGGTTATCTAGTCCAATGTGAGCAAAACGTGTAGATGCTGAGTTAAGCAGCAGATCTGTTTAGAAGAATTACCACATGAGTACTGATCTACACAGGACTGCAGTGCCTAGAACTATTCCTTAAAAGTATGGAATTAGAAACTTATTGGGTATATTTTTAAGTATATACAATATGTCAGATTTTGTGTTATGTGCTTTCTATTTATCCTTTTATTTAATCTTCAATACACTCTATATGTTAATATTGTTTCCCCCACCAGTAGAAAGGAGACATTAAGACTAAGATACAACAACTTGGTATCAATACTACAGGAAAATTATATTTAAGATTTTCAAATGTCCCAGAGTCAAATATATGTATCTCTTACACATGAAATCTTTTTCTTTTAACATAGATTATTCCATTTAAGACTTTCTGAAAGGGGAAAATAAAAACAAAAACCACTTAAGTATCTGATGACCTGGCAAAGAGTAGTGGCATTACAACTTAATATTGTTGTTAATCTTTATTAACATTTTCATCTCAGAGCACACCTCCTTACAGGTGTCCAAAAGAAGAAAGACCTGTGTTATATTTGATCCCTCTCTTTTGTGTCTTACAGTTCAGTTATACAAGTAGGAGTAGGAAGCAAAGAAAAAGATGTTCAAACCTAACTCATATGCCTTAGCTTCTGTTACTTAGAAACAAAAAGCTAGTGATTAGTACACTGACTCCAACAAGTTCAACAGGAGAGAATATATTAAACGGATAAGAAATATCTTACAGAGCATAATAACAGAGATGTATCTGGGTGTTGAAATGAATTGGAACCAGAGAACCAGAAACTCTGTTTCTTCATTCCATCTTGTTACTTTGCTTCTTTTGCTGTGGAACAGATTTCTCCTTACAAGTTCATGTGTTGGAAAGTGGACAGCATCATGATCCCAGGTTTATATCTCCTCAGATAAACTGGAATCTATTTCGACAGGAGAAGGTCCAGGTGAGAGCACATGACCCGAGTGGGGTGGATTCATCAACAGGCCAGAAGGCAGTGTCATATATTAAATGTTACTTCCATATAATCACATAAGGATATGAACAATTCTGAGAAAATCAGGCAGGTGAAGGGGGACCAAACAGTTCATTTCTTCTGCTTAAGGACTGGTAGGATACTAAGTTGGAAATACGGGTCAGAAGCTAAGGAAAGAAAAACCCTAAATCTATATTCTCTGCCAAAGCATACCTCTGACTCAGATACTAGTTGATTGAAACCATTCATGTATTGTCAGAAAATTAATCATTTCATTTACATTCTTCCAAGAAATTGAAAAGTTATGCAAAGATACACTTTACAGCTTCATCTTAGAACTTCTATGGTGCAGGTAAAGCAAACCAGCTCCACAGATCTCTAATGCTTCTTTGAAGTTGGCTGGAATGCTCAAGGTCTAAATAGACTTTGTGTTCTTGAACCCAAGTTGGAGTGGTCAAAGAGGCAGTGCATCAGCATGCTCCACATTCGCTCCCGTATTTGTTTGATCCTCAGACCATAAATGATGGGGTTTAAGGTGGGTGGGATGACCAGGTATAAGTCAGCTAACAGCACCTGGGTGTACAAAGGCACTGTGTCCTCCCCTAGCCAGACCACATAGACAGATGCCATCCCAGGTAAATAGTACAGAGCCATAACCCCCATGTGGGAGCCACATGTGCTTAAGGCTTTCAACTGAGCATTCTTTGAGGAAAGAACAAATACTGCCTGGAGAGTCAGGTTATAGGAGACAGCAATGAAGGCCACATCAGAGCCCACAATAATCGAGGAAGCAATCAGACCATAGAGACAACTGGGCTTGGGGTCAGCACATGTCAGCTTGGCCACAGCTATGTGCTCACAGTAGGAATGGAGAACCACTTTAGAGCCACAGAAAGGTAGATGACTCACCATCCAACTCAATGGAGTCACAAATATGACAGCTCTGATTATGATGACCACACTCATTTCCAGCATCACTTGAGGTGTGAGAATTCTCTTATAGTGTAGGGGCTTACAGATGGCTACATAGCGGTCAAAAGCCATGGCCAGCAGCAGCCCTGTCTCCACCGCTGTGGCTGCGTGGACAAAGTACATCTGAGTGAAACAAGCACTAAAGCTGATGGAGTTGTCTCCTGAGGAGAAGATGCTCACCATCTTGGGCACCACAGAGGAGGCCATAACGATGTCCACAGCAGCCAGAATACACAGGAAGTGGTACATGGGCTCTTGTAAAGTGGAATCCACCCAGATTATGGTCATTACGAGGGTGTTTCCTAACAGGGCTATGGTATACATGACACTCAGTGAGATAGCCAACCAAAAATGTAAAGACTGTAAACCTGGGATACCCACAAGGAAGAAGGTGGCAGGGATTTCCATTGTGTGGTTGTAGGGTGGCCTCAGTGTCACAGATGAGACTGCTTTCCTGTTAACACATAAAATTATGTAAGAAAAGATGCAGTCTTTCAAGACTTGTTCCCGTCTATGGCATTAGGAGAGACTGGTCTCTGATCTTATGATCAGAAAACTGACATCTGACACTGTTATCCTGCTCCATCTTCCATCTTCCTCAGTATTCTTTGCCTTACTAATTTCTATTCATCATTCAAGTATCATGATGTTCATGGATTACCTCCATGTCTGTTCTATCTCCTCCCCATCCCATACCAAGGCTAAATTAGGAGCCTTCTGAGCTTTATGGAATCTCCCATGCTGACCTCTAAGAGACCTAAATTGACAATTCCAGTACCCTACCTATGACTTTATTGTATTCAATCATGTGCATCTTGTTCATTACATTATTTATACCAGGTGTGTGACCCATAACTCTAGTACACAAATCCATTAAAAAAGATATTGTGTACTCCTTATAGCAAACAGTTTTCACAGATTGAATGAGAAATCAGAAGAAAGACCTCTTCTTTTATCTTTGTGCATTCAGTTCCTAATACTTAAAAATTGTTGAATGAAACAATGAACTTGAGATTGAACATGTAACATTTTTTATCCTTTGTATAGTGTCTAGACAAAAGATGAATGAAGCATGCTTCTGGTTGAAGAAATAGATTAATGGATTCAGGAAAATAAGGTGATTATGTAACCACATTATATCTTTCCATAGGAAATAATAAACTGTCTGGAATTATTTTTAATCCTTACTTTCTCTAAATTTCATCCTGGATTTTCTGTTGAGTTAGGTTCAATTAGTAGATTCTGTAGCTACAAATAAAACTTTAGGGTTCCTTTATAGACAAACCACTTAGTAGGTTTTTATGATTCTTCAATATGGAAAACTCTCTCTTTAAGATAAACTAACAAGACATTCCAATCAACAATGAAGCTTTATCCTTTAGAAAGTAAAGCACTCTTTAATGAACATAATGTGTACCAGTACTGTGTTAGAAAGGGTAGTATTCATAATCTAAGTATATTGCTTCATTTGTATAATAGGACAAACATCCATTCAGTACAAGACAGTGGATATAATTAAATGAGATTAAATACTTTGTCCAAGATCACATAGCAAATAGGTGGTAAATTTGAGATTCAAGTCCAGGTTTTCCCAGCTCCTGTTAACACCTGAAACTCCCAGGTGTCCATCCATCTCAAAATTAACAGTCAAGAAAACAACTACGGGAAGAGGCAAAAAATAAAATGTTAAGGGTCTCACTAGGCCAGTTTTGATGAGACAGAGAGTACTATATAATATAATGTGTAATAACCTGGTTGGGTAAACATGAAGATAAGGAGTTGGTGTTAAATGCCATTCCGTTCCTGTGTGATATCCCTGTAGTTAATTTCCAGCTTCAGATGGATGGTTTCCATGATTTCATATGGTGTTTTGGCATGTGCACATTCCCCCAACCATCTGAGAACATCCTTACAAGGGGCCCTTCTTCCTCTGGTGGTATCTCTCAGCCATGGGAGACATAGGCTGAACTCCTTCAAAGAACTCCTACTTTCTCTTTTCTTAGAATACAGTGTGGAAATCCTGCATACTTCTATGTACTCCACTCAAAATGTGGTGTTGGTCCTACATCATCAAGAGACAGGGTAACAAAGTGGCTAAAAGCATTCATTCTAGATACATACCCAAGACTGAAAACACTGCTCTGTCACTTACTAGCTATTTTGCCTCACTCAAGCTATTTAAACTCTTCAAGTCTTACTTTGCTCCTTGGGAGATGGGAATACTAGTTCTTAATTCATAGAGATGTTTTGAGATCTAAATGAGAGGCTATTTAAAAATGCTTAGCAAGATTCATGGTACCCAGTTGCTCAATAAAATAGAACTAATAGAAAGAGACTTTTCTTATCCTTTAGTTCTAGATGTCTCTAAGTAGAATACTCGGAAAACTGTGATTTGGAGACCAGTTTAAAAAAAGAAGGCAGCTCAACTCTGCATTGCCTAAACCTTTTCCTCCCATGATCTATCACTGAAGATGTGCCACCCAGTGACTATACACAGTTAAATTCTTCTAATCTGACCTTGATGAAGAGCTCACTATCTGTTCCATTATAGTTCTTTTCTCAAGTTTAGGGTTGTTTTGTTTTGGAGTTTTTTGTTAGTTTGTTTGTTTGCTTTTCATCATTTCCACATAAAAGGTTCCCTTATATTTGCTGACAACCCACCTCTAATAAGAAAGCCAAAGAGTGGTTAACTCCTTGGCTGCCATACAACTCTTGTCAAATTGAAATGGGATTAAGAATGGAGGGAAAGCATATGTGGAAGATAAACAAACAAACACATAGTTAAGGAGACTAAACTAGTAGTTACTAAAGGAAAGGAGGTTGGGGGGAGAGCAAGAGGGGTAAAGGAGAACATGTGTATAGTGATGGGTAAAAACTAGACTGTTGGTGGTAAACACAATGCAATCTATGGAGAAACTGAAATACAGTCATGTAAACTTGGAATTTGCCCAATGTTAAAAGCCAATATGACCTCAAACAAATTTAAAAAATTAAAGAATTGCATGAAAGTGAGTATGACAAGTATCCTTTATCTAAACTAAATTGTTACTTCAACTGTTTTTCCTATGACCATCAGATCATTTCAGTTCCTAGGGACGTGAACATTTGGCTTGGTCTCAGATCTGGACTCAAAGTCCCAGGTGTGGATCAGACCATATTAAGTACGATTGATCTCCTTCCTCACACCCTCACTGCCATAATATTGCCTCTCTCAAAGCCTCAGCCTAGTGGGTCACCACACTATTGTGTCACTTGTGCTGACTTTACAATAGTCATACATAACCCATGAACTGTTTCCAAGTGTCCAGGCAATCTTAAATGAAGGGTGCTTGTTTGCCAAGCTTCAAGACTAGCTTGCCCTTAACTATCATTTCCTGTCCCTCCCCTCAATAAGGGGCTTCCAGACTAAGAAGTTCCCATATCCCTACCCTTGGATACTGTCTTATTTACCCATTTTAATTTCTTATTAGAGGCCTGGCCCCTCTCTAAATAATTGGGTATATCACATTGATGGAATACTGGCTTCAGGATCCCATCAGCTGCAGTAGAAATTTCTTTGTTAACCAAGCACTAGACAAACATTCGCCTGGTTCTCAACCCAAACCATGTGACTACATTTGCCCCTTCCATTTATCCCCTGGAGAGCCTAGCAGTAATTGACTGTACACCCAGGTACCAACAGCAGCGTTGGTGAAAGTCCTCAGAAGTTTTCTAAAAAGCCATATTTGAGGGACATAGTTGCAAACTATGGTCTTTATTGAAACAGATAAACCACTATTAATAACACACAAAAAAACCCCTAAGCAACAGAAATACCTTACAATGAAACAGACTGAATAAAGTAGTGAGCTCTGCTTCATGGCCAGGATAAAAGAACCTTGCTGTGTATAGTTATGGGGTGAAACATCTTCAGTGATAAATCATGAGAAGACAAGAGCAAGCTTTTTGAAGTAGAATCGTAGTGAAGAGTAGAGAAAATAATTCAAGGTTTCTCTCCTTAAGACTGCTGTGTTTTCTGGATGCGATAAATTCAGAGTTGAGAATCACTGCTTAAAGAGCTGAAGAATAGACTGAGGAATCAGAATGCTTTCTCCTCCCATTCACCTCTGATCCAAGGCCTTCCTCTCCTGTCTTGCTGCCCTGTATAAATCCACCTTTTCTCTGAGGGTACCCATCCCTCCACTTTCCAGCCCTGGCAACTTCTAGATGATCATAACTTTCATTCCCTTGAAGTTTTTATTTTCCTCATTTCTTTTTCTTCTTGATTAGCATGACTAAAGGTTTACACATTTCATTAGTCTTTCCAAATGACAGGACATTTGATTTGGTGGGTCATCTTTCTTTTTTTTTCACTCTTCGATCTATTGCTACTGAAAATATTCTTGCAAAGATCAACAATGATCTCCATCAATGACCTGTTGCCAAGCCAGTGATTTCTTTTCATTTTTTGTTTTATTCGACCTGTCCAAAACATTTAACGTTACTGCCTGCTCCTTCATTTTTGATTAACTTTTTGATTGAAGTATGACATACATACTTTAAAAATGCACAAATCTCAGGTGTACAGCTTGATAGATTTTATAAAGTAAACACATGAACATTCCCACATAGCCACTACCCCAATCAAGATACACACACAGGGGCCAGCCCCATGACCAGGTCATTAAGTTTTCATGCTCCGCTATGGCAGCCCAGGTTTCACAGGTCTGGATCCTGGGCGTGGACTTAGCACCGTTCATCAAGCCATGCTGAGGCAGCATCCCACATAGAAGAACTAGAAGGATCTACAACTAGAATATAGAACTATATACTGGGGGCTTTTGAGAGAAGAAGAAACATACATATTGGCAACAGATGTTAGCTTAGGGTGCAACTTTAAAAAAAGATACAGACACAATTGTTTCCTGGTTGTAGAGGTGTTCTTCAGAAAGCTCTGACCAAGCTCTCCTAAGACATTTCCAGCCAAGAACCTGCCTCTGCCTTCAACCCTGCAGAGATATTCACATGAAGACCTGGAGGGCCAATCACTAAAGAAAAACTTAAACAAATCACTTAATTACAACAACTAAATGGTAGGATATGTGAGGATTTTTCATTGTTATTTAAAGAATGGGAGATACACAATTCAAATTAAAATTGTCCTAAAGGTAAACGCAGTAACCCATAACTTATTTGGTGGAGCCTTTGTGTTTATAACCCTATGCTTCCCTCTATGAACAAATAAACATGCTCCCCTCAGCCCTACTGCTTCGTCTCTTTGCTCATAACTCCCTTTGGTCCCTGAAAACTGTCTCTCCATCATCCCAAGGTTAGACTTAACCCTTTCTCTCCCAGCTTTGAACCAAATTAGTCATATGTTCCCTGTCCCCTCTCTCTCTGTCCCATCCTCTCATCATTTCCAGAAGTGATCCTGGTATCAGCAGTACCTACCAGAACTGGTTAACCCTTTTTAGTGGAGTCAAGAGCTTATAGCCTCCCTTCTGGGTGTCCCTGGCCTTGGGACTTCATCAGTCCAACACCCGGTCCCCAGAACAGTTACCCACATCTTTGGAGTTTCCTCTATTCAGCTTCCTTTGAGGGGTCCATGTTTCTTTCACTCAAAAGGAGAGGGATTTATACAGGATCCTTCAGAAAGACCAGGAAAAGAGACAAAAGATGAAAGATGAACAACATAGAGTCACGGTATGGAGTATTGTCACTTTCAAAGTCTTCCCATTGGGAGTCCTCTTTCCCCTTTAGATTCTCTGTCATCCTGCTTTGTCCCTGGACACCCTGGCTACACTTGTTCTCTGCCCAGCAACCAAATGCTGTAACTTCTCCAGAGACTGGTTTTTCTCTGTGCTCTCGGCCCTGGGGCTTTCCAGATTGCAGGAGGAGGCAGATGATTAGCAGCTAAAGAGTCTTTGTTTCTTCAATCTGCAGAGGATACCTAAGAGTTAGAAGAGTATGGAGGGCATCCTGCAAAGAAAACAAAGACCCAAGATTAGTTAGATGTGCGAAAGCCTGCTATGTGCCAAGCTTTCTGCTAAATGCTTTTCAAAGATGATTTCATTCCATTTCCACAACCCTCTGGAGTAGCTGTCATTATTACATCCACATTTACAGATGAAACTGAGCTGCATAGAGGGTCACAAAGTTAGTAAGCCACAGAGTCAAGATTCAAATTCTAGCAATCGTAATTCATTTCACTTTGTTGCAGAACTATTCACACTAATAGTATACTTAATCTCTCAAAGTCCACTTCACTGTTTGGTTCCTCAGTCGTGTGGGGATTTGTGGTGGGCTTCACTGCTTAAATATTTCTCATGGCACCGTGGTATAGAGTCCTATTTGAACAGAGAAGGGAAATAGAATATAAGGGAGACCAAGGAAGACAAGCTTTTCAAACTGGGCGAAGGACATGGATCTCAGCACAAAGAAATGAAATGACAAAATATTCTGCAGAGAAGAAGCCAGAGAAGGTAGAGTGCAGGGTACTGACAAGAGAATGAAAATGAATGAGGCTAGTGGGGCGAATGGACCATATTTTAAAGGTCTTGACTTCTGTCTGGGCATCATTGTGGGGCTGGAGTAAAGCCGAGAGAAAGAAGCCAATATGCACAAAATATAAAGTTTCTTTTCTTTTTTTGTTTTTAATGACAAAGGTATAGAGATATAAGGAAATGTAAAAAATCAGCAGACAATGCTACATGCTCCCAGCACCCCAGTTCCACAACAGACACGCAGTTGTTAGTGACATGAATGGGGAGAGGCCTTCTGTTGCCTTTTGTAGGAGGGTGGGGGCTCTTCCTGCCTTCCTCAGCCAGCACATTCCTAATGACCAGGGGGTGGTTTAGCTTCAATTTACTAGGCTTAACATCTGGTAGAATCTTCAGCCTTCAGCCTACAAGAGAACTAGTCCCCAAAACTGCTGTACTTAAGACTTTAAACTTTAAAACCTATGGGTCCTGTTGCCTATAGGATAATTCAGAGAACAGGCCAGGATGTAAACCTAAATAGTAGCATGAAATAGGGATATGCAAAGTGGACAATCAAATGCATAAGGCAAAAGCAATGCTACTTAAATCACCCCAGCATGAGGCCAGGCAGCTAAACTGTGATAGTGCCAGTGGGGCAGGGTAGACCACTTTCCCCTGGGAGTGAACCTCGTTCCTGCTGAGGCAGTAAGAGCTGTAGTGGATCCTCACAAATCTGTAAAATCAGAACAGTAGAATAACGGTTACTACTTAGGGTTGTGAAATAAACTGAGTTAATCCATGTAGAATGCTCAGAATAGTGCCTGGCCCATAGTGTAAGTGCTTAAGGAATGCTTGTTATCATTATTAATGTATAATGTGTTCTCAATTACCTAAGAAATTATAAAAACATTTTGGGTTTTGGAACTATTTTCTGCCTAGCTGACTTATTCATTCAACAAATATTTATTCGGCAATAACTGTATGATAGGCCCTGTTGAGATGATCAGGATACAGCAGTGACTGAGACCAATGTGGTCTTCCCTTTACACACTCTAGTTGGTAACACAGACCCGCAAAGTGAACAAATAAATAAGGCCAACCATGCCAAGGGCCTGCTGTTGACCATTCAAGATCTGTACCCATATGTGGCCCTTGCAGAAATCACAATTCCTTGCTGGGTTAGTAAATTCATCAATATGGGTTTCATGATCATCAGATGACTTTTGTTTATATCTTCCAAGGGGTATTTGTTCATATCTGCTTCTACCATATCCCTGAAGAGAATGTCTTGGCATCTTGTGAATGTAGTGCTGGAGGAGTGGGCAGGGATTTACAGGCTTTAGGGAAAGTATTGCTGGTTCCCTTACACTTTACACTTCAGTGCACAATAGGAGAAAACAAATTGAACACGTAGGCAATGGGCTTCTGGCATATTACCTTTTCTATACCTTCAAGTATATGAATATACATATAAACAAACCAGAGAGTGAGGCTAGAGATATTTCTGGCCTTATTTTGGATACTGCAACACCACATTTTATGTGACCTTACCCAAGTTCAAGAGAAACAATGATGATTTGGAGAGCGGGATTGAGGTGGGGTGGGAATGGTCTGACGAGTGAGCCCAGAGGAGGGTCAGAGATGACCGAATGAATGAAAACTGAGAATTCCCACATCTGTTTGCTTAGGCGTCCCCAGATGTCCTTTCTGTGGTGTGAGCAATGACATAGTCAGTACTTGTTGGGAAGGCCAGTGCTCATTAAACAAGGTCAATAAAGGATCCAAATAAGGAGGCTGTTTTTTTCTGTCACTAATTATCCCTTTTACTGATCCCTCTGCTTTTCTGTTGCTTTTCTATCTTACTTGTTTTTCTTTTCTTCTTCTCAGCCTTCACTGCCTCTACCTAGTTTCATTCATGTTTTGAGGAGGGTGTGAGAAGGACCATGTATCCTGCAGCATTGGTGGAAGCCATTGTGCAAGAAGTAGCCTGTCCCATCTGCATCACCTTCCTGAGGGAGCCCGTGAGCATGGAATGTGGCCACAGCTTCTGCCACAGCTCTCCATGTAGATTCTAGGAGGTTCCAGGAGAATCTGAGCACTCGGGTTACACATGTCTGCTCTGCCGGGCTTCTGTCCAGCCAAGGAATCTGCGACCTGATTGGAAGCTGGCCAATGTTGTAGAAAAAGTCCATCTGCTAGAGCTGCATGCAGGAATGGGCTAAAGGAGGATGTTTGTGAGCTCCACAGGAAATAGCTAAAGATGTTCTGCAAAGAGGATGGCCTGACCATATGTGAGGCCTGCAGCTGGTCCCCCAAGAATGAGACCCACAGTGTCATGCCCTTGGAGGAGTTCACCAGGGAGTACAAGGTAGAAGATGGAGGCCAGCCAGCTCAGTCTCTCCTCTGCCCCTCACTTGGATATCTCTAGATCGAGGACTTGACCAGGGGCCCCAAAGACAAAATGAGAGCTCACTCTTTTGGCTCTTCACACCCACAGATCCCTGTGACCTAATGTCACACTCTCCTTGCATTTATGATCTCCTTTAACTTCCTTCCCTCCCCCTTCCACATCCCATCCCCAGTTCCACCATAGCTTATGGCCTAACTCAAAGATGCTTTCCATACTGAGAATTTAAAGCGGACCAGTTTGGTTTAGCTGGGGTTCTTGGTGCCCTGGATGTGTTTGGGTATGAGGTAATGAAGGCTGCACCTATCAGAACCTGAATATTCCATAGCCTATGTGTATACATGGGCCAGTGTCCTCAATCCTGCATGGCCCTTACACAAATGATATCAGTGCTGATTAAGGATCTTGGCTCTGCAGATACAGGTGGAAACCTGAAAGCAGAGCATCACATGGGAGTTTGAGAAGTATTGGCGATGACTACAGAAAAAACAGACCCAAGGGTAGTGGCTGGAGGTAAGGGCAGCAGCAGCTCTGGCCAGCCTTAAGAAGGAGGATGGAGAGACCATGCAGAAACTGGAGATGAATCACAATGAACTCCTCTATCAGAGCTCAGTCCTGTGGAGGATGACCACAGAGCTGGAAGAGAGGTCTCAGTGGCCTGTCCACGGGATGCTGCAGGTGAGCAGCAGGTTTTCCTGAGAACCTGGAGTGAGAGCTGAAGACAGTCTGGGACTCCAGGAGAGAGGATTCCCTAGTCTTCGGTGGAGCCGCTGAACCAGACATGGATCCCTTACATTTCCTTGCTAATGCTTTCTGTTCTGTCCCGAGGTGTGTGGATGACCTGGCCCCTTGAAATTATAGCCTTGTAGGTTGGGTAACACCTACATTCTGGCCTATGAGATGAAGCCTGAAATCAGCCAGTCCAGCCAGTGCTTGGCCTGCCCTGCTCCCCTCCTGTAGGCTTCTCCCCTCTACATCTGCATGTCTTCTCTCCAGCCTGGCCCTCTGCTTCCCTTTCCCTTAGAGAAACTCCCTCCCAGAGCTCCTGGTCTGTCTGGTCTTTCCAAAGAACAGTACATATTCATGTGCTGCATTTGTTCTCCTTCTTGGGTATTCAGGAAGTCTTGAACAGGTATGTCCCAATCCTTGGAGACCCTAGATAGCCCTGTAAAGGATAGTGGGTCCTGGCCAGAGCCAGAAGTGGGGAAGGACCTGCAGAAAAGAGGGTGTAGATCCATAATCTTCTCCCACTTTCACTGTATTGGCTAAAGAAGCTTTGTTCCTCTTTCTTTTATCTTCTTTGTACTTGGTCAAATTCGGTTCAACAATTACTGATAAGAATTTCAGGTAAATTATAAAATGTAGTTTCAAGTAGATCCCCCAAAGAGGGAAAAAGACTGCAGATGTCTCCATTAGTGCTCTGAGGTCTGAGTATCAGCCCTTCCCCTCTGTGGCACACCTCTTCCTCTCCTGATGGCAAATGCACACATGACCCTTTCCGCAGCACAGGAATGTGAATGCTCTCCTCTCTGTGCCACAAACTGCTTGGGCTCGGTCAAATAATCACATCTCTACTTTCCCTGGTATTGCTGGGCAGGGGCACCCCACTGACTATGTCCACGGCCAAGCCATTCTTCCCTGTAATAAAGAAAGGCCCATGTAGCAGAGGCAAGATTTGTGGCCCTAAGGTTTACCTCTCCTCTACCAGGAGCAAGTCTTGGAGCCTGCAGCAGCCAGAACCAGTCTCCTTGGAGATGAAGACAAATTGCCATGTGCTGGGGCTAAGAGAGGTCCTGGAGACGTATGCAGATAATGAATGCTGGGGAAGATTGTGATGGGCAGTGACAGGGACCCTTCCCCCAAAATAAAATGGTTTGGTGCCCCCTGGATGCCCCATCTAGCCCCACACCATATCATTGAGAAATCTGTGGCTGTATTTATCACAGAGACTTTACCCATGCCCCCTGGCTCTGTACCCCTGTTACCATACAGGATTACTTTTCCCTAGCTGACATGCACCTAGTTCAAAACACCGTTTATTCCCACCACATCGTGTCCAAGGACAGAAAATGTGTGCACTATGGAGACACCGAGCAGAAACTGCCGGACAATCCTGAGAGATTTTACCGCTACAACATCGTCCTTGGCAGCCAGTGCATCTCCTTAGGCAGCCACTACTGGGAGGTGGAGGTGGGAGACAGGTCTGAATGGGGCCTGCGAATATGTAAGGAAAATGTAGACCGGAAGGAGGTGGTCTATTTATCCCCACACTGTGGATTCTGGGTGATAAGGCTGAGGAAGGAAATGAATACCAGGCAGGCACTGATGAATACACCCTCCACCCTTGCCTGTCCCTGCCTGTCAAGAGGGAGTCTTCCTGGATTATGAGGCCCATGATATCTCCTTTTATAATGTGACTGACAGTGGCTCCCACATTCCCCCACTGTCTCTTTCCTTTGCACCTCCTGCCCTATTTTAGTCCTTGCTACAGCATTGGCACCAAGGACACTGCTCCTCTAGCCATCTGCTCCCTGGACAGGGAGGACTATGAGAGGCCCCATCCTAGCCAGAGGCCTTGAAATTTCACCTGAATTGCAGTGGTCTTTGAGGGCCCTGCCACAGACAAGGATTCCCTTTAACTGAGCAGAACCTGGAATACAGGGATTCCTCTGCCTGACCCCATGCCCTATTGCAACTGAGCCAAAGTCCCACACTAAACTACTCATGTGAAAAAGCTGAGCTTCAGTCAAATGGGCAGTGCATGCCTATGAAGGAAGTGTAGCAGTGCTGATGGTGAAGATCAGAGGAGTTCTGAGGATCAGGACTCTCTCCTTCCTGTAGCTCATAGCCCCCTTCTCCATCCTTGTTGGTGCCACAATTAAGTCAGTGAGGACAATGAAGTAGATCCAGTATTTGGGAAACCCTTTGGAGAGGGTTGACCAACAAGCCAAAAGAATACCGGCCATGTCTAGAGCCGGTTGCTGTGCTGACACCAGTGGCTGGATTCTTCGCCTGAGGTTTGCTGCTTCTGAGCAACCATAACTGACCCCAGCTCTCTTACCTACCATCCTGAAAATGCATTGCAGCATTGCCTAAACCATCCTAGTGGCCGTTCTCTCTCTGAGCACGAGCTAGGCAAATCGCTCTATCTCAGACTTGAAGGAGACCTGTGTCCTGGTCCTGCCCTTTTCCCTAAGTATCAGAATCAGAAACCCTGTGAGCCTTGTTCTTATTTTCACTTGATGGATGAAACAACTGAAATGGACTTAATGAAGCAAGTTATTTCTCAAAAAGCTGCTGAAAGAAGATAGGAAAGATTATAAAGTGTTTCTCACATTCAAATGAAAAAGATTGACAAATTCAATTCCCAGGTCACATGTCTGCCCGCCATTCTTGACATTTGGGCCTGAAATATCCCACCTGTTTAAAAGATTTTCAAATGTCCTCAGTGGAAAAGTGGGTATAGTAGCTGCATACTCCCCTACCTCAGAAGATTGTCGTGAAGATCTCAGATCCATCCAATGCTTTTGTTCCTTTCTCAGGGACAGAGGAAGACAAGCCATGGATTTTGCCTGTGTCGCCTTCCTATCTCATCTTCTTACAACCAGCATCTTGTCAGCAGGGCCCTTGTTTCTTAGAGCCTCTCCTGATGGTCTAGAGCCCTTTAGATAGAAAGGTGCCCATGCCAGTGACAAACTCTGACCACAGTAATATATTCTGCATCTATTATGTGTGCTTGTCTTTGAATTGGAATGGAGACAGTGACATCTGGGCAGAGAATAGAAATAATAAAAAGAAGAATGTAGAAGAAATGCACTGCAAGGAAGGCTCACACATGAGCTGATTGGGCTGATGTTCAGATCTTTTTATGCCACCAGGGAATCTTCATGGTTCTAGTAACTAAATAATACTCTGCCTTTCTCTTCTCTAAATCTATGACAGAAGGAGGAAAGCAGGAAGGAAGGACAAGGAGAAAGAATTGGACTAGGAACAGAAGGCCAGTATGGGAGCCATGTATTATAATGAAAGAGAAATATGACCATATATCCAGGGTTTTGACCTAAAGTGATTGTTGTATGTGGCAAAAATAATTTATTACAGGTCCTAAGAATATGATGTGTGAAAGATTGTGGCTGGAAACAAACTTCAAGGCAAGCATATGAGAACTAATGGTTTTGCCTATTGCAAAGGCTACAATATGTACATTACATATTGTCACCATGAGGATGTGTAACACAACCTCTGAAGTAGTTTACACTTTAAGGTAGTGACTGTTGGGTTAAGATTGGGCAGCAAAGTAGATCCTGGGTTAGGTATAGTCAGAGGCAAAGTAATTAGGAAAAATTGTCTTTCTACATTCATTGTATTGGGTACTCATATATGAGGAAGGTAGAGTAGACCAAAATGGAGCAATAAACTCATTCGGCCCACCATGCTTCCAAGTTGCTCCTTGAGTACTAGCAGGGGAGATGTTTCCGTCACTTGTTTGGAGTGGAATGAACTAGTAAGTCACACACCTGGTCTTGCTAAGTGTTGAGGTGACCTACCTTACAGGCTCCGTGTATCTTTCTGTGGGGGGCCTCCCTGGGGAATTGTTTACAGACTTGAGAAATAGATCTTGAGGAATTGCTTCTAGTTATATCCCTGGACACTTAGCTGATGCGGCAAAGGGCCAAATCAATGTTGTTCTTTTACTATGGTTTTAGTGGGACAAATTTTGGAAGGTTCCTAGAAAAAGACTATTTGGTGACGAATTTATTCAACCTGGAATGAACTAAGGAGTGAAATGGCTTCATTTGCAATGTGCTGTTTTAAAGGGGTTTTTTTGACATTTAGAAACTGATTTGGGTGCTATGATTACTTATTAGAAGAATTACAAGGTTAAACATGTTATTTCATATTGTCTGATTGTTAAGACCAGGTAGGAAGACTGAAGTTCCTTAAGTGTAAGAAAACCGTTTTCTCAAGGGTAGCTGCTTACACTTCCCTTCCAAGAACCCCATAAAGACAAGGATCTTATTTTTCTGGTTAACCATTGTAGCCCCAGTCTAGCACTGTGTGTGTGTGTGTGTGTGTGTGTGTTAACAAATATTTAAGTGAGGGAAATTTCCTTCTATACCTAGAATCAAAACAAAAATAAATTCTTCTTGGCTCATAGGGGCACGAAACATTGGATGGTACTTACTTATAATCCTGTTCAAAAACTAATTTGGGGGCCGGCCCTGTGACTGAGTGGTTAAAGTTCTGCATGCTTCACTTTGGTGGTCTGGGTTTGCAGATTTAGATCCCAGGCAAGGACCTACTCTACTCATTAGCCATGCTGTGGAGGCATACCACATACAAAATAGAGGAAGATTGGCACAGATGTTAGCTAAGGGAAAATCTTCCTCACCAAAAATAAATGAATAAATAAACTAATCTGATGGGTATTTTCAAAAGTGGTCCAGAAGGGGAATGAGCAGGTAGCTATGTGGGGGGTAGACATGGCACCTCTGACTTGGTGTGATCACTCACTACAAGGCACGGATGAGTTTTGTCCATCTTTGTTTTACTGGCAGAGAAACCAAGGGGTGCAATCCCTGAGCCTTGTGGGGAAAGGCTACTAAAAGGGTGAGATGCTTGGGTCCTGCAAAAGGTGGAGACAGAGGGCAATTCTTAGATTCACAACTCCCCATAGGAAATCCAGTCTCCCTTGTTTTCAAAGATGATTGATTGTAACCTCTCAAGATCCAAACACTGCAAGTCCACTGTGGGTCCCAAGCACTAGTTAAATGGGCACACTTTGCTTCTGGTGATAGGGCAGAGGTCAGATATGAATATATCAGGAGAAGCACAGGACTTTCTGTTTGGAGGCAGCCAGGGCAGGGAGCCAGTCCACTTGGGGAAATACATAGCTCAATATTTGAGTACCAACAGTGGGTCCCAGCTAGGTTCAGAGAATAATAGTGTGAATGAAACACAACGCTGGCAGGGCAGACTTCTTCTGGTGGAAATGCTGGGAAGAAATTTCTGTTTTGAGTACAGGCTGGACTATACCTTTGTTGCTTCACAGCAGATTCTTTAATGCAGCTAATGTTCTTTGATTTAATGGGCATAGCCAATTCTTTGGGTTGCTTATGGAGAAAGAACAGTGTGACTTTTCAAAATCAAAATCTTACCAAATATGCTTAAAAACCTCATGATCTTGACTAGTGTTTATGTTAGGGGGTTGCCAGGGGAAGTGAGTTTCTTTTCATTACGCTTTGGGAACTCAGTGCATCCTTATCTGAGTTTTTGAGGCTGATTCTTACTCCACTGGTGATCAGAAATAGAATACATTCTAGCAGGTAAACAAGTCAAATGTTATCAAAAGGTGTAGACGCTGAGTTATTAAGCGGCAGATCTGTTTGGAAGAATTATCACTTGTGTACTGATCTACGCAGCACTGCAGTTTCAATAGTGCCCAAAACTGCCCTTTAAAATTACAGAATTAGAAGTTTATTGAGTATAGTTTTTAACTACACACAGTATGTTTATGTTGTCTTATGTTTTATGTTCCACTCATTATCTTATTTAATTTTAAATACCCTCTATGAATTAACATTGTTTCCTGCATTAGTAAAAAGGAGATATTAACACTCAGATGCAATAACTTGGTATCAACACTGTTAAGAAATTATCTTTTATTAAGATTTTCAAATGTACCAGAGTCAAACATATGTATCTCTTGCATACAAAATCTTTTTCTTTTTACATATACTGATTATTCAGTTTAAGACTCTGAAAGGAGAAAATAAAAACAAAAACCAACCAAGTATCTTGTGACTTGCAGAAGAGTAGTGACATTTCAGCTTCATTACTGATATTGTTCTCCATTAAACTTTTCATCCCAGGGCACACCTCCTTAGAGGTGTCCAGAAGATGAAAGATCTGTGTTATATTTGATCTCTCTCTTTTGCATCTTACAGTTCAGTTACACAAGCAGGAGTAGGAAGCAAAGATAAAGATGTCCCAAACCAACTCACACGCCTTAGTTTCTGTTGCTTAAAAACTAAAAGCTGGTGGGGCTGGCCCTGTGGCCGAGTGGTTAAGTTCGTGCGCTCCGCTGCAGGCGGACCAGTGTTTCGTCGGTTCGAATCCTGGGCGCGGACATGGCACTGCTCGTCAGACCACGCTGAGGCAGCGTCCCACATGACACAACTAGAGGAACCCACAACGAAGAATACACAACTATGTACCGGGGGGCTTTGGGGAGAAAAAGGAAAAAATAAAATCTTTAAAAAAAAAAAAACTAAAAGCTAGTGATGAGTACACTAACTCCAACTAGCTTAGCAACAGGGGATGTATTAAAATGATATACATACATCTTGTAGAACATAATAACAGGAATACACTTGGGTGTCCAAAACGCATTGGAACCAGAGACTCAGAGACTCAGTTTCTTCATTCCATCAGGCTAATCGGCTTCTCTCACTGCGGAACAGATTTCTGTTTCTATGTTCATACGTTGGAAAATGGCCAAAATCAGTGATCCAATTTTATATCTCCTCAGATAAATTGGAATCAGTTTTGACTAGAGAAGGACTCTGGACCAGGTGTGAGCACATGACCCAAATTGAACAGATTCATCAATGAGCCAGAAGGCAGGGTCACATATTAATAGCTGCTTCCATATAGTCCTATGAGGAGATGAAGAATTCTGAGAAAATCAGCCAAGTGTGAGGGGACCAAATAGTTCATTTCTTCTGCTGAGGGACTGGTTGGAAATACGAGTCACAAGCTAAAGAAAGAAAAACCCCTAATCTGTATTCCCACCCAAATTTATCTATGATTCGAACACTAGTTGATTGAAACCATTCAAAGTGTCTTCAGGAAATTGATCACTTCATTCACATCCTTGCTAGAAATTGAAAAGTTATGGAAAGACACTCTTGACAGTTTCATCATAGAACTCCTGTGGTGCCAGGAAATCCATAACAGCTCCACAGATCTCTAAGGCATTTTTGAAGTTAGCTGGAATGCTTGAGGCCTCAATAGACTTTGTGTTCATGAACCCACGTTGGAGAGGTAAAAGAGGCAGTGCATCAGTGTGCTCCATGCACGCTCTCGTATTTGTTTGATCCTCAGGGCATAGATGATGGGGTTTAAGGTGGATGGGATGACCAGGTACAAGTCAGCTAACAGCACCTGGATGTGCAAAGGCACTGTGTCCTTCCCTAGCCAGGCCACATAGACAGACGCCATCCCAGGTAAATAGTACAGAGCCATAACCCCCATGTGGGAGCCACATGTGCTTAAGGCTTTCAACTGAGCATTCTTTGAGGAGAGACCAAATACTACCCGAAGAATAAGGTTATAGGAGGCAGCAATGAAGACCACATCAGAGCCCACAATAATTGAGGAATCAATCAGACCATAGAGACAACTGGGCATGGGGTCAGCACATGTCAGCTTGGCCACGGCTATGTGCTCACAGTAGGAATGGAGAACCACATTGGAACCACAGAAAGGTAGATGACTCACCATCCAACTCAATGGAGTCATGAATATGACAGCTCTGATGGTGATGGCCACACTCATTCCCACCATCACTTGAGGTGTGAGAATTCTCTTGTAGTGTAGGGGCTTACACATGGCTACATAGCGGTCAAAAGCCATGGCCAGCAGCAGCCCTGTCTCCACAGCTGTGGCTGCATGGATAAAATACATCTGAGTGAAACAAGCACAAAAGCTGATGGAGTTGTCTCCTGAGGAGAAGATGCTCACCATCTTGGGCACCACAGAGGAGGCCATAACAATGTCCACAGCAGCCAGAACACACAGGAAGCAGTACATGGGCTCTTGTAAAGTGGAATCCAACCAGATTATGGTCATTACGAGGGTGTTTCCTAACAGGGCTATGGTATACATGACACTCAGTGAGATAGCCAGCCAAAGATGTGAAGACTGCAAACCTGGGACACCCACAAGGAAGAAGGTGGCAGGGGTTTCCATTGTGTGGTTGTAGGGTGGCCCCAGCATCACAGATGAGACTGCTTTCCTGTTAACACATAAAATGATATAAGAAAAGAATGCAATTCTGTAAGACTTGTTCCCAGCTATGGTATTAAGAGAGCCTGATGGTATTCTCAGGATCAGAAAACTGGCATCTGACAAAGTTGTCTTACTCCACCTTCCTTTTCCTCAGTATTCTTTGCCTTACTAATTTCTATTCATCATTCAAGAATCATGATTTTCATGGATTACCTCCTTCTCTGTTCACTTTTCTCCCTCATCCCAGAACAAGGCTAAATTAGAAGCCTTTTGAGCTTTCATGGAATCTCCTCTGCTGACATCTGAGGGACCTAAATTGAAATTCCCACACTTGCCTATGACTTTATTGTATTCATTCATGTGTGTCTTGGTCATGGCATTAGTTATACTCATAACTGTAATACACAAGTCCATTAAAAGAAGATACAGGTACTCATCATAGCAAGTATTTTCCACAGAATGAATAAAAAATCAGAAGAAAGAATTTTTCTTTTATCTTTGTATGTTGAGTTCCTGATACTTAAAAATTGTTGAATGAAACAATGAACTTCTTGAGATTTGTCATGCCACATTTTGTATCTTTAGTATAGTGCCTAGGCAAAAGATGAATGAAGCATCCTTCTAGTTGAAGAAACAGATTAATGGATTCAGGAAAATAAGGTCATTAGAGAACAAAATTACCATTTTCCATAGGAGATAATAAACTTATGGAGATATTTATAGTCTCTCCCTTCTCTTAATTTCAGCCAGATTTCCTTTTGCGCTACGTTCAATTAATAGATTAAATAGATACAAGTACATCTTTAGGCTCCCTTATAGATGAACCCTCCAATAAGTTTTTGTGATTCTTCACTATGGATAATTCACTCTTCAAGATAAACCACCAAGACATTCCAAACAACAATGAAGATTTATCCTTTAGAAAGGAAAGCACTCTTTAATGAACATATGTAGTATGTACCAGTACTATGTTGGAAAGTGTAGTATTCATAATCTGAGTGTATTTCTCCATTTGTAAAATAGGACAAACATCCATTCTGTACAAAACACTTGATATAATTAAAATGAGACTAAACATTTTGTACAAGATCCCCTGGCAAGTAGGTGGTAAATTTAAGATTCAAATACAGGTCTTTCCAGCTCCTGTAAACACCTGTGACTCCCAGGTGTCCATCCAACCTGAGATTCATAGTCAATAAAACAACTATGGGTGATAGAAAATAAAAAGTTAGGGGTCTCACTCAGCCAGTTTTGATGGGACAGATGTGCACTGCTCTGCATAACAACCACGAGCTTGTCGATTTCTGTTTATTGCTGCATTCAGTCTCCATCTGCCTCAGTCAGGAGTTACCATGTCATATAACGTGTGATACTCTGGTTGCACAAACCTGAAGATAAGGGGTCAGCATTAACTACCATTCCATCCCTTTAGCTACTTTCCAGCTTCAGAGTGTTGATTTTCATGACTTCATATGGTGTTTGTGCATTTGCACATTCCCCCAACCATCTGAGAACATCCTTACAAGGGGCCGTTCTTTCTCTGGTGGCATCACTCAGCCGTGGGAGATGTAGGCTGAACTTCTTCAAAGAATCCATACTTTCTCTTTCCTTAGAATACAGCATGGAAATCCTGCATACTTCTATGTACTCCATCCAAAATGTGTTGCTGGTCATACATCATCAACATGCAAGAGAGCAAAGTGGCTGAAAGCATTGGTTCTAGACACGTACTCCCAAGGCTGAAAAACCTACTGTCATTTACTTGGTGTTTTGCCTTGATCAAGTTATTTAAACTCTCTAACCCTTACTTTGCTCCTTGCTAAGATGGGGATAATAGTTCTTAATTCATAGAGATGTTTTGAGATCTAAATGAGAGGCTATTTAAAAGTGTTTAGCATGATGCATGGTACATAGTTGCTCGATAAAATATAACTAATAAAAAATGAGACTATTATTTAATCCAGTAGTTCTAGATTGCTCTAAAAAGCATGCTTAAATGGATAAATGTGATGTGGAGACCAAGTTACATTAAAAAAGGAAGCTCAACCCTGCATAGCCTAAAGCTTTTCTTCCCATGATCTTTCACTGAAGATGTGTCACCCAGTGACTATAAATAGCAGGGTTCTTCTAATCTGACCATGATGAGGAGCAGTCTATCTGTTCCATTATAGGTCAGTTCTCAACTTTAGGGTTTTCTTTGTTTATTTGAAGTTTTTTGTTTCTTTGCTTGTTTTTTCTTCATCACTTGTGTATAAAGGGTTCCCTTATATTTGCCAAAAACCTATCTCTAATAAGAAAGCCAAAGAGTGGTGAACACCTCTGCTGCCATACAACAACTCTTGCCAAATTTAAATAGAATTAAGAATGGCGTGAAAGTGGGTATGACAAATATCCTGTATCCAGGCTAAATTGCTGCTTTAACTGTTTTTCCTATGATAATCAGATAATTTCTTTTCCTAGGGACATCGACATTTGACTTGATCTCAGATGTAGACTCAAGGTCCCAGGTGTGGACCAGACTATACTATGTACCATTGACCTGCTCCTTCCTCAATCTCTCATTACCCTAATATTGTATCTCTCAAGGCTTCAGCCTAGTGGATCACCACACCAATTATGTGGCTTGCATTGTCTTTACAATAGTCATATAGAGCCCAAGAACTATCTCCCAGGTGTCCAGGCAATCTGAAATGAAGGGTGCTTAAGCACCAAGACTCAAGAATAGCCTGCCCTTAACTATCACTTCTTGTCCCTCCCCTCAATAAAGGGCTTCTAGGCTAAGAAGTTCCCGTATCTCTACCCTCGGACACTGTCTCTACTTACCCATTTTAATCTCTCATCAGCGGCCTGGCCCCTCCCTAAATAATTGAGTATATCACACTGATGGAGTACCGGCCCCAGGATCCTCTCAGCTGCACTAACATTTTCTCTGCCAACCAAGCACTAATCAACTATTCACCTGATTCTCAATCCTAACCATATGACATACATTTTCCCCTTCCATTTATCCCCTGGAGAACCAAGCATTGATTGACTCCACACTGGGTACCAACAAAAACCTTGGTAAGAGTCCTCAGAAGTTTTCTAAAAAGACAAATTTCTGGGATATGTTTACAAACTGTGGGTCTTATTGAAACAGAAAAAGCAGCATCAACACCAAAAAAAAACCCGTCAACATTAGAGATGCCTTATAATAGTACAGACTGAATAAAGTAGTGAGCTCTGCTTCATGGTCAGGATAAAAGAACCTTGTAGTGTATAGTCACTGGGTGAGACACCTTCAGTGATAGATCATGAGAAGACAAGGGCAAGCTTTCTGAAGTACAATAGTAGTAAAGAGTGGAAAAAACAATTCAGGATATCCTTCAGATTGCTGTGTCTTTTCTGGATGCCACAAACTCAGTATTGAGAATCACTGCTTGAAGAGCTGAATAGACTGAGGAATCAGAATGCCAACTCCTCCAATTTCCCTCCGATCCAGGACCTCCCTCTCTTGTCTTGCTGCCCTGTATAAACCCACCTTCCCTCTGAGGGCAGTGTCAGCTGGTGCCCTGCCCATCCCTCCCCCTCTCCATCCCTGGCAACTTTTAGGTGATCATACCTTTCATTCCCTTGAAGCTTTTATTTTACTCATTTCTTTTTTTTCTTGATTAGCACTGCTGGAGGTTTACATATTGTATTCATCTTTCCAAATGGCAGGACCTTTGGTTGGTTGGTTGTCTTTTTTTTTTTTTCATTTTCAATCTATTGCTACTGAAAATTTTCTTGCTAAGATCAATAATGATATCCATCAATGACCTGTTGCCAAGCCAGTGATTTCTTCTCATTCTTTACTTTACTTGACCTATCCAAAGCATTTAACTTTACTGCCTGCTCCCTCATGTTTTGGTTAACTTCTGGATTGAAGTATAACGTACGTGCTGTAAAAATGCACGAATTTCAGATGTACAGCATGATAAATTTTACAAGTGAACATGCCCACAATGCCACTATCCAGATCAAGTACAGGCACAATTGCTTCCCAGTTGTTGAGGTGCACTGTTCTTCAGACAGCTTTTACCAAGCTCTCCTAAGACATTTCCAGCCCAGAACCTGCCTCTGCCTTCAACCCTATGGAGACATTCATATAATGTCATGGATGGAAATCACTAAAGAAAAGTTTAGACAAGTCACTTAATTGCAATAACTAATCAAAGAAGATGTGAGGATTTCTCATTCTTCTTTAAAGGATGGGAAATACACAATTCAAAACAAAATTATCTTAAAGGTAAAAGCAGTATCCATGACCCATTTGATGGAGCCTTTGTGTTAATGATAACCCTATGCCTCCCCCTACAAACAAATAAACATGCTCCCAATCATCCCTACTGCTTGATCTCTGCTCACAACTCCCTTTGGTCCCTGTAAAATGTCTCTCCATCATCCCAAGATTGGACTTACCCCTTCCTCTTCCAGATTTGAACCAAAGTAGTCATGTGTTCCCTGTTCCCTCTCTTGTTTCCATCCTTTCTTCATTTCTAGAAGGTGATCCTGGTATCAGCTGTACCCACCAGACCTGGACGGCCATTTTCAGTCCAGTTGAGGGCTTATACCCTCCTTTCTAGGGTGACTCTGGCCTTGAGACCCCATCAGCCCAACACCCAGTCCCCAGGTCAGTTACCCACATCCCTGGAGATTTCTCTATTCACCTTCTTCTGATGTGTCTGTTTCCTTCACTGCAAAGAAACAGGATTTATACTGGACCCTTCAGGAGGAGGAGGAAAAGCAACATAAGATCAAAGATGAAAAACATAGAATCATAGTGAGGAATATTGTCACTTTCAAAGACCTCCCATTGGGAGCCCTCTTTCCCCTTTAGATTTTCTATCATCCTGCCTTTTCCCTGAACATCCCAGCTTCCCTTGACTTCTACCTGGCAGCCAAACATTGTAACTCCCCCAGAGACTGATTTTTCTCTGTGCTTTAGCTCCTGGGGCTTTCCAGATTGCAGGAGGAGGCAACCTCAGCTACTCTCTGAAGTAGTTGCATTTATTACATCCACATTTATAGATGAAAGTGAGGTGCATAGAAGGTCACAAAGCTAGTAAGCCAGAGAGTCAGGATTCAAATTCTAGCAATCATAATTCATTTCACTTTGTTGTAGACTATTCACACTGATATATACTTGATTTCTCAAAGTCCACTTCACTATTCAGTTCCTCAGCTCTGCCTGGGGACTCATGGTGGGCTTCGCTGGTTAAGTATTTCTCATAAAGCCATGTTATAAGGTCCTATTTGAACAGAGAAGAGAAATAGAATGTAAGGGAGACCAGGGAAGATAAGCTTTTCAAATTGGGGGAAGGGAATGGACCTCAGCACAAAGATATGAAATGACAAAATATTCTCCAGAGAAGGTAGAGTACAGGGTACTTAAAAGAGAATGAAAATGAATGAAGGTGATGGGGTGAATGGGCCACATTTTAAAAATCTTGACTTCTACTTGGGCATCATCATAGGACTGGAATAAAGCTGAGAGAAAGAAGCCAATAGGCACAAGATATAAAGTTTCTTCTTTTTTTAATGGCAAAGACTATAGGGATATATGGAAATATGGAAAATCAAGATATGATACTACTTGCTCCAAGCTCCCCAAGTCCTCAGCAGAGACACAGTTATTAGCGACATGAATGGTAAGAGGCCTTCTGTTGTCTTTTGGAGGATTGTGGGAGTTCTTCATGCCTTCCTCAGCCAGCACATTCCTAATGACCAGGGATGGTTCAGGTTCAAGTTACTAGCTTTAGCATCTTTTAGAAGGTTCAGTCTTCAAGCCTACAGGACGACTAGTCCCCAAACTGCTGTACTTAAAATTTCAAACTATAAAACCTGTGGGTCTCTTGCCTATGGGGTAATTCAGAGAACAAGCCAGAACATAAACCTAAACAACAATGTGGAATATTGATAGGAAAAGTGGGCAATCAAATGCATAAGACAATATGGATGCTACTTAGCCCTAGCATGAAATGAGGCAGCTAAACTATGACAGTGCCAATGGGGACAGATGGACCACTTTCCCCTGATACTTAACCTAGCTCTTGCTGAGGTATTAAGAGCAATAGCAGATCCTCACAAAGTGAGTGGCCCTAAACTCATCACACACAGGCCAGCAGCAGAAGAGTTCCAAGAGGAACAAGAAGTACTCACAAATGGGCAAAGACCCAAGATAACAGAATAATGATACAGAAAAAAAGGTATTCTATGTGGAAGCAAGAGTTTTCAACATTTATGATTCTCCCACACTTAGAAGGTCACAGCCCACATAACATGGAAGAATACCTGGGGTTTCTGTCATTGTTAGTGCCTCAAGTTGATTCTGATTCCTAGCAACTCTGTGTATAGTATATCAGAACCCTGCCTGGTCTTCCGGCACCATCCTCTCACCTTCCAGTGCTGTGTCAGACAATGCCCTGCTGCTAGTCATAGGGTTTTCATGGCCAATTTTTTGAAAGTGTGTATCCAGGCCCTTCTTTCAGTCTCTCTTAGTCTGGGAGCTCCACTGAAACCTTCCACCATGGATGCCCCTGCTGGTATGTGAAATACTGTTGGCATAGCTTTCAGCATCACAGCCACCACAGTATGACAACCAACAGACAGGTGGTCTGGTTCCCTGACTGGGAAATGAACTCAGTGGTGAGAGCGCTGAATCTTAACCACTAGACCACCAGACCTTGGATTACATGAAACTAATTATTGAACAAAGCTGTCATCGCCTGAAAAGGAATAGAGAAAGCAGAAAAATTAGTGTGGTTGGGTTCTATTTGCAGATACTTTAACTAGTATTTATATCAATACTTATAAGGAAGTTAGTCTTTTTTAAAAAAATAATATCCAGATAAATTTTATTCTCATGGTTTTATCTGGATTTTCCACCACAACTTCAAAATAATTATACTAACAAAACTTATTTAAATGTTTTCTTCCATGTAAAGAGATCTGACTAATGCTACATATAGTGTCATTTTCTCTGTGATTATTTTATTCAATTTATTTAAACTAAAAAAAAAACAGTTCACTCATTTCTCCCAGCCCCCAACCCCCACCTCTGGCAACCACCAATCTGCTCTCTGTATCTATGAGCTTGGTTTTATTTATATATATATATATGTAGTTTTTAGATTCCACAAATAAGAGAGATCATACGGTATTTTTCTGACTTATTTCACTTAGCATAATGCCCTCAAGGTCCATCCATGTTGTCACAAATAGCAAGATTTCATTTGCTTTTTTGGCTGAATAATATTCCATTGTATATATACACCACAATTTCTTTATCCATTCATCCATCTGTGGACACTTAGGTTGTTTCCATATCTCGGGTATTGTAAATAATGCTGCAATAAATATGAGCATGCATATATCTTTTTGAGTTAGTGTTTTCATTTTCTTTGACTAAATACCCAGAAGTGAAATTGCTAGGTCATATGGTAGCTCTACTTAAATCTTTTGAGGAACCTCTATACTGCTTTCCATGGTGGCTGCACCAATCTATATCCCCACCAACAGTGCACAAGCGTTCCCTCTTCTCCACATCCTTGCCAACACTTGTTATTGCTAGTCTTTTTGATAATAGCCTTTCTAACAGGGGTAATGTGATATTTCATTGTGATTTCAATTTGCATTTCCTTGATGATTAATGATGTAGAGCATCTTTCCATGTACTTGTTGTTCATCTGTGCGTCTTCTTTGGAAAAATATCTATTCAGATCTTCTGTCCTTTTTTAATCATATTATTTATTTTTGGCTATTAAGTTGTTTGAGTTCTTTATGCATTTTGGATATTAGCCCCATATCAGATACATGATTTGCAAATATTTTATCCCATTCAGTAGGTTGCCTTTTCATTTTGTCAATGATTTCCTTTGCTGTGCAGAAGCTTTTTAGTTTGATGTAGTACCACTTGTTTATTTTTGCTTTTGTTGCTTCTGCTTTTGGTGTCAGATTCAAAGAATCATCACCAAGACCCATATCAAGGAGTTTACTGCCTATGTTTTCTTCTGGGATTTTTATAGTTTCAAGTCATACATTTAAGCCTTTAATCAATTTGAGTTAATTGTTGTGTATAGTGTAAGATTGTGGTCCAGTTTCATTCTTTTGCTTGTGGCTGTCTAATTTTCCCAACACCATTTATGGTAGAGACTGTCTTTTCCCCATTGTATATTCTTAGCTCCTTTGTCATAAATTAATTGGCCATATATGCGAGGGTTTATTTCCAGTCTCTCTATTCTGTTCCAATTATCGAGTGTCTGTTTTTATGTCAATACCATAGTGTTTTGATTAGTGTAGCTTTGTAGTATAGTTTGATATTATGCAGCATGATGCCTCCAGCTTTGTTTTTCTTTATCAAGATTGTTTTGGCTATTCAGGGTTTTTTATGGTTTCATACAAATTTTAGGATTGTTTGCTCTATTTCTGTGAAAAATGCCATTGGAATTTTTATAGGGATTGCATTGAATCTGTATATTGCATTGGGTAGTATGGATGTTTTAACAATATAAATTCTCCCAATCCATGATCATGGAATATCTTTCCATTTATTTATGTCTTCTTCATTTTACTTCATTAATGTCTTATAGTTTTCAATATTTGGTCTTTTACCCCTTTGGTTAAGTTTATTCCTAGTTATTTTCTTCTTTTTGATGCAATTTTAAATAGGATTATTTTCTTAATTTCTCTTTCTGATCCTTCATTATTAGTGTATAGAAATACAACAGACTTCTGTGTATTGATATTGTATCCTGAAAATGTTCAATGTGCACTTGAGAAGAATGTTATTTTGTTGCTTTTGGATGGAATGTGCTGTAAATATCTGTTAAGTCCATCTGGTCTAATGTGTCATTTAAGGCCATTGTTTCTTTATTGATCTTCTCTCTGGATGATCTATACATATATGTAATTGGTGTATTAAATCCCCCTACTATTATTGTATTGCTGTCTATTTCTCCCTTTAGGTCCATTAATATTTGCTTTTTATATTTAGGTGCTCCTGCATTGGGTGCATCATATCAATACTTATAAGGAAGTTAGTCTTCAGTTATTCTTTTCTGCACAATCTTTTCAGGTTCAGCCGTCAACATAATGCTCACTTTGTAGGGGAAGAAAATTGATGTTTTTCTTCTTTCTCTACAATTTTCCCTTTTTTTCTGAGTCTCCTATAAAATCATCTGAACATAGTAGTTCTTATGGTACTAATTCTTAGGCAGCTTTATTTCTTTAGTGCAAATTTATTTGTGCTCTCTACCTCTACTGAGGTCAATTTTGGTAAAATGTATTGCATTGTATGGCATTGATTTCATCCAGGTCTTCCAAGTTATTTGCATAGAATTGTGTAAAGTAATCTCTAATCATTTTTATTTTATGTAATCAGTTTCAGTGGTTATTTCTTCTCATCATTTCTTATTTTATGTATTTGTGGTATCCCTTTTATCCATGATTAGATTAGCTAGTTTATTATTCTGTGTTTACTATATCAAATAACCAGAATATTTATTTATTAGTTGTGTTTTTAAATTATACATATTATTTACTTATTTACTAATCTCTATTCTTAACTTTTTTTGCCTTATTCTAGCTTAATTTTTTGTTCTAACCTCTTAAATTTAGGAATTTCATTTATTTATATTTTTTATTTAAACAAGTATTTAAACTGTCATTTTTCTCTGACCACTGCTTTTATTTTATTACATATGTTCTGATGTGAAGTATTTTCGGTATATCCTTTTTATTGAAATTTTGCAATTTTTATTTGTTCTTTTTCACTCAGAGTTGTTTAATAAATAGTTTTAAAATTTCCAGGTAGAAAAGTCTTTATGAAGTCATATTACTAATTTCCAGTCCCCTCGTATTGTACTCTAAGGCATTTTTATTATTTCTGCTTTATGTAACTTATTGAGATTTTCTTTATTATGTAATATGTGGTCACTTTTTATGCATATTCTGGGTACAGTTGAGAATGCATATTCTCTGTTGTCAGAGTGTAAGTTATTAGTCATGTTGTTTAAGTTTTGTACAGCTTTACTAACTTGTCTACTTGATTTTTCTTGGACTGAAAATGCTATGTTAATGTCTTTACTATTAATCCGTTTCTATTTGTTTATATATCTCCTATAGTTTCTGCTCTATGGAGGGGGTTGCTGTGTTATTTGGTGTATAGATATTCTTAGTGTACCTTCATTATGAATTAAGGCCTTTAGCATTATAAAGGAACTTTCTTTGTCCTACTTAAAGGTATTTTAGCCTTAAATCTATCTGGTCTGATATTAGGAGCACAGCTCCTACATTATATTTTTACAATAAGCCTTTTATATCTCTTTATTTTAGCCTATCTGAATCACTTTGTTTTAGGGTTGGATGTTGCATTCTGAGCTAATCTGAAAATTCTTTTAATTGATGAGTCAGAGTAATTTATATTTATTTATATGACTGATTTATTTTATTTCAAATCTATCATGTTACTTTATGTTATATTTACTATGTTTCTCTATGCATGTTTTCTGTTTTCTTTCCTCCACTTTTTTTATTTCCTTTAGTGTTAAGGTGGTTTGTGTTTTATTCTATTTGATATCTTCATATTAATAAATTTTATAATAAACCTTCATTCCCCATTTTCCTTATTAGGCTTTTGCTATTTTGCCTGTCAGCTTTAAATATCCTTTTGTTCCTGCCTATTACCTGTATGATAATCAATGAACTAATTTTTACTGTCTCTTTTCTCTCTCTCTTCACTTATCATTTTTATTTCATTGTGACCAGGTTTTCTAAGAGTTTAGATAATGAAAATGAGAATCATCACATTACCAATAACAGCATGACTCAGACATTACAAACAAAGAAGGAAAAATGAGTTATTTTAATGACAGATGGAAGAATACATAAGAACTGAATTAGGGAGGTAAATAACCAAGCAGAACTTACTGTACAATTTACAGAATAGAATTTGAGGTTGAGCTTGGTGGAGACTGGAATATGAAAGCACTGACTGAGTCTCACAAGTCCAGGCTGAAGCAGGCAAGTATTTCTAAATCAACCAGAAGTCACTAATGTTCAGTTGAAAATTGAATTGAATTGACCACTGAATTGACTTGAGTATATCACACAAATGAACATATATTATCATAGCATTCCCTTGAAAGCTATATGAACCCAGTAGAGTTATACTTACTGATTCAAAGGTCAGGTGTAAAAATGTCCCATGGACCAACAACAGGAGGAATTTTGACAACAGAAGTTTTGACCCCTTACTGTATGGAGCTGATTCTGTCAGATCTTACCAATGATCAGGCTTTCTACAGCATGCCAGGTGATGAACTGAGTCATGGCAACAACCCAAAACAAAATATTCCCCTTAGCTCTTAGGTACTTTGATTTGAAAAAGTGGAGTATCATATAATTTTCTTCATTTTTATGAAGATCTTAATGAAACCACAGAAAACATAAAACAAAATATTGCTGATATTTTGTCCAGATACAAAGACTAGGATTTAAAACATCAATAAAAGTATTCTATAAAACCAATACCCACTAAGTCCACTTAAATTGTCAAATATCTATCTATCTGTCTATCTACATGTCTATCTGTTTGGTGTCCTTGAAAGGGCTTCCACTTCTAATGATAGCCAAGCTCCTAAAGAATTGATTTCCAGACTATTTGACCAATTCCTCCCCACTTGATAGTCAGTTGACATAACTTCTCTGTGAGTTTTTGGAAAGTAAAGCCTACGTGTCATTTAAACAAGAGTATTTATTACTTTTAACCGGATCATCTAATTTCTTTATGTCTCAGTATTCTCATTTGTAAATTGGAGATCATTCATAATATATCATTTACTGTATTATTTTAAGAAATGAATGAAATAATACTACGTGTGAACAGTTTATCAAATTGCCTGGCACAAAGTACGTGCTTAACAAATATTTATCATTTTGATCATTAATCAAAATAATAACTTATTACAAGTGGAGCATTCCATGTAGTTGTTGGAGATAAAATTTCAGCTGTACATAGGAAATTATCAGGACCTATTAAGCTCTTGCTACTCAAAGTATCATCCTCAGATGAGTAGTATAAGTATCATCTGGGAGCTTGTCGAAAGGCAAAATATTGTCTCTGTCATCAGAGTGTGCATTTTAACAAGACTTCCCAGGTTATTTGCATGCATATTAACATTTGAGAAGCACTAGTATAGACCACTCCTTTTTTCTTAAGTAATTTTATTGGGATTATAATGGTTTATAACATTGTGTAATTTCAGGCGTACATTATTGTTTATCAGTTCCTGAATACACTTCATTGTGCTCACCCCTAGCAGTCTAATTTTTACCCATCACCATACCCCTTTGTCCCCTTTACCCCCCACCCCCTTCCCCTCTGATAACAACTAATCTGTTCTCTTTATCCATGTATTTGTTATCTTCCACATATGAGTGAAATCATGCAGCATGTGTCTTTCTCTATATGGCTTATTTTGCTTAATATCACACCCTCCAGGTCCATCTGTGTTGTTAGAAATGGGACAATTTTGTATTTTTTATGGCTGAGTAGTATTCCATTGTGTATATATACCACATCTTCTTTATCCATTCATTTGTAGAAGGGCACTTGTGTTGTTTCCACATCCTGGCTACTGTGAATTGTGCTACAATGAACATAGGGGTGCATAAATCTCTTTGGATCATTGATTTCAAGTTCTTTGGATAAATACCCAGTAGTGAGATAGCTGGACCATATGGTATTTCTATTTTTAATTTTTTGAGAACTCTCCATACTGTTCTCCATAGTGGCTGCATCAGTTTGCATTCCCACCAGCAGTGTAGCAGCGTTCCCTTTTCTCCACACACTCTCCAACATTTGTTGTGTTTTTTTTAAATTCATTATTTTTCTTCTTTTTCTCCCCAAAGCCCCCAGTACATAGATGTATATTCTAGTTGTAGGTCCTCCTGGCTCTGCTACTTGAGATGCTGCCTCAGCATGGCCTGATGAAAGGTGCCATGTCCACGCCCAGGGTCCAAACCCATGAGGCCCTGGGCCACCGAAGCGGAGTGTGGGAGTGCACAAATTTAACCACTCAGCCATGGGGCCAGCCCCAATATTTGTTGTTTCTTGTCTTGGTAACTGTAGCCACTCTGACCAGTGTAAGGTGATATCTCATTGTAGTTTTGATTTGCATTTCCCTAATAATTAGTGATGTTGAGCATCTTTTCATGTGTCCATTGGCCATCTGTATATCTTCCTTGGAAAGATGTGTGCTCATTTCCTCTGCCCATTTTTGATTGGGTTTCCTGGGTTTTTTTGTTGCATTGTATGAGTTCTTTATATATTTTGGAGATCAACTGCTTGTCTATTAAGTGATTTGCAAATATTTTCTCCAAGTTGGTGGGTTGTCTTTCCATTTTGTTCATGGTTTCCTTTGCTTTGCAGAAGGTTTTTAGTCTGATGGAGTTCCATTTGTTAACTTTTTCTTTTGCTTCCCTTGCCTGAGTAGACACGGTATTCAAAAAGATGCTAGACTACTCCTTTTTTAAATCCCTGCTGTGGGCATCAGGGGTATGACATTAAGCCCCAGAGTGCAGAGAGGAAGGGGAATTTAGAGTCTGGTGTTCTAGCTGACAAGGTGACACATAGGTCTCTATTCAATAACTAATGACTCCAACCTGTCTGGATCAGTTCTACAGTCTTCTTAGAAATGGAAATCTGACACTTAAACTGGCCTAGGACATGGATTGGACATCTCAAGAAAGTAGAGCATAAAAGGAAAAGATGATTTAGTCAACAAGTACATGGATTTCAGGCAGCAGCAGAAATCTTCGGCTGCCTGCAGGCATTGACATGTCAGAAGTTATGTTGGTGGAAACTAGGGAACTGTGTCCACAATTCACTAGACCAAAGCTTTATTTGGACATTCCACTTAGGCATAATAGCAAGTGTCAGGCTTATGTGTGTAGGTGTGTTTGTGTGTGCATACATCTATGCAGGTAAGCAAGTATTGACACGCAATCACATTTCAATCACACCAGCCCTTTTTGCTTGGGCTACTTTTCATTCAGATCCTATCATATCTTCCAAGGGGAGAATTTTTTTGTGTGTCATGAGGACCCAGCCACAATACCACCTAATGAAAACAGTCTACTAGGTTCCAGTTGCTTCTTCACAAAATTATCTCTTTATTACAGAAAATGAGGCAGAATTTCCCAAACAGCAGAATACTTCTTAGAGTTGAATCAGTTTAATAAATCTCTTGAGGCCAGGTTTCAGATAGAGACACATCAATTGCTTAAGGTCTTTGGCTTTCTGCCATGAGAATTTATTACTTCCAACTCCCTGCATACATTCTTACTGTTTCCATTGCTAGAAAGTTACCCAATAAGTGCAAACAAAATTTAATTGAGCATTTAATTTTATTTTCCAAATTTATCTGCTTCTCATATTTCAGTTCTAATAGTTTTATTTATGTATTTATTTCATATCTGAATGACTAGTAACAATCAAAATGGAGAAGATGAATGTATTTGTTATAATGTCTATTTACATTGTATCTCAGGGATTTTTGTTTATTTCTTTGGTCTTAATATTGTCTTTTAAAATTATGTTCACTTTTATTATGTGTGTTTCATGATTTGTTAACCAAGAATAAGCATGATAATAACCATGGCAGCAACAATGGAAGAGTCCATTCTCCAATCAGACAAACTGAAGAGCTTATTTCCTTTACCCACCACCAAGCCACCTCAGAAGATTAATCAGTTGTGAATGTTCCACAGTAGTGTAGCAGACTTTGTAGCACCACACAGATTCCCCCTTCAGGATTGAAGCCCTCATTCACTCAGCGGCTGGGAGTGTTGGCTGCTAAGGGCTCACATCCTCCAGGAATTTCCAGGAATTGCCTTCAGCCAAAGAATGCTGTATCACCCTAATTATGCAACCTCCTAATGCAATGACTGCATCCAATGCCTGGTTGATCCTGGGTATAAATTCTTGTTCCCTTTCCCAAATCAGGACAAGTGTATAGGGCCATCTCAGCTCCAGAGTTCTCATGGAATCAGCTGAGAAGTCTGATGAAACTTCATTGTAATTTACCTTCTCCATCTGAACAATTTTTCACACCTGTTCTTCCTTCACACCTGTTTGGACGTTGTTCCTGAGCATATTCCATGGTAAACTTTCTGCATGAAAAGCTCTTAGAGTCTGTTTCTAGGACCTAAGACTGATGATAGCAAGAATAGCCCTAGAAAATAGACTCAACTGTGATTACAGCTTGCAGGATGGAAATGAGGATCCAGAAGACTCTCTAACCTACCCTGGGCACAATTTGAGTAGGAGAGACTTATCGTGCTGGGTCATATGTTTCCCTTTTCTTCTTCTTTTACTATATTAAAAGGTCCTTTATTTAGGAGTAGGAAAAGTTAGTTAAAAGTTAAATAATATTGGTTGTGCATCTTTATTCTGAGTTGGTTCTAAATCTGATCTTAGAATTTAGGATTTAAGCAGGAGGGTGTAGTAGGCAGCCTCTAAAATGGCCCCCAATGATACCTACCTTCTGGTATTCATGCCTTTTTGTAATTAATTCCCCTTGAGGGTGGGAAGGATGTAATGACTTATTTCTAACAAATGGAATGTGACAAAAGTATTCAGATGTTACTTCTAAGATAAGGTTACAAAAAGACTGTGATTTCCATCTTCCTCACCCTGTCTCACTTTCTCCCTCTCAGATCCCTCACTCTTGGGGAATCAAGCCAAACTTCCATGTTGTGAGAAGCCCAATGGAGATGCCCATGTGGCAAGAAACTGATGTCTCCAGTGAATAGCCAGAGAGGACCTGAGGCTTCCACCAGCCAAGTGAGCGAGCATGGAAGCAGATTATCCTTCAGTTGAGCCTTGAGATGACTGTAGTCCTGAATGACACCTTGACTGCAGCCTTGTGAAGGACCCTGAGTCGGAGGCATCCAGCTCAGCCATGCCCAGATTTCTGACTACAGAGATTGTAACGTAATAAATCTTTGTTTTAAGCCACTAAACCTAAATTTTTTTTTATTGAGGTATAATTGATATGCAAAACTTTGCACATATTTAACGTATACACTTTGGTGAGTTTGGACACATGCATAGACCTGTGATACCATCATCACAATTAAGATATTAAACATGCACATCACCTCCAAAAATTTCCTTGTATTCTTTTGTGTGTGTTGGGGGAGGGGGATATGTGTGCGTGTGTAGTAAGAACACAACATGAGAACTATCCTCATATTTTAAAGTGCACAATCCCGTCTTGTTAACTATAAGTTCTGTATTGTACAGTAGATCTTTAGAACTTTTTCATCTTGCATAACTGAAACTTTATCTCTATTCAGCACCAATTCTCCATTTTCCCTTCCCCCAGTGCTTGGCAATCACCATTCTATTCTCTGTTTTTATGAGTGACTATTTTAGATACATCATATAAGTGGAATTATGCAGTATTTGTCCTTCTGTGACTATCTTATTTCACTTAGCATAATGTCCTCTAGGTTCATCCAAGTTGTCATAAACGGTAGTATTTCCTTCTTTATTAAGGCTGAATAATATTCCGTTGTATGCATATACCACATTTTCTTTATCCATTGGTCTGTTGATGGACATTTGAGTTGTTTTCACAACTTGACTATTGTAAAATTGCTGCAGTGAACAGGGAGGTGCAGATATCTCTTAAGATCTTATTTCAATTCAGAATAAAACTTACATTTAAATGGTATAATTTGCTACACAGCAATAGATAACTAATACAGAGGGTTGATAGTTCTTACAGTATATCCCCTGACCTTTTAATATGAGTCTTTCCAAATCAAGTGCTAAATATAGAGCCCCAAAATCTAGTGATGAATTGTATGCTTGGAACCATATATAAAGTTCATGGCTTCAGGGATAGGATAACAGTGGCATATTACTGGATTGCCTCACAAGTTGACGTCAATCACATCTGTCTCTAAAAATAGTGTTATTCATTCTCAAACAAGTATGAAAACAAAGTTTCCTGAATAGTAGGACAATTTTTCAACTCTATGAAAAATTTCAAATATTCATAAATATTAAAATAGTACAATAAATAACTGTAAATCTACCTCCTAGATTAAATAATTACTAACATTTTGGCATATTTATTTTAATTCACACATAGATATATATATAAATATTACTGTATTCATGTATGTATATATACTTATATATGTAAACCATATTTACATATACACATGATACACCTATGATGACAATTTATCTCTAAATATGCCAACATGCCTCTCCTGAGCATAAGGACATTCTCCTACACAACCATAGTATTAACTTCATATTCAAATTTCTCCAAGTGCTCTAAGGACTTCTATTATAGTTGTTTTGCTTTTGAGAACTAAGAATTATTCAAGGTTCACATATGGCATTTAGTTATGTGACTTTCATTTCTTTTAATCTAAAATAATCCTCTCACCTTTTTCACATTCCTAAGTTTTTGCAAATTTTGTAACTATTTTGTTTACCTTTTTTATTATAAAAAAATTCAGTGCATATAAAAATATAAAATAGTGGAGGGACCCCATACACTCATCTCCCAGCTTCAAAAATTGTCAACTCATGATTATTCTTGTTCACTCACAATCCCATTTATATCCCATTGCTCTTCTCCTACATTTATTTTTATGCTTTTTGGCATTTATATTCTAGTCATTACATATTTTTAATGAGATATAATTTACATGTAATTAAATGCACAGATGTTAATTATATGGTTTTATGAGTTTTAATAAATGTTATAGTCAAGTACTACCATCACAATCAAGATATGAAATGTTTCCATCACCAAAGCAAACTTTTTCATGCTGCCTTATGGTCAACCCTCCACAAAGGCAACCACTGTTCTGATTTCTATCCTCATAAATAATTTTTGCCTGTTCTTGAAATCTAAATGGAATCAAACAGTATGTAAGTTTTGTATCCGGCTTTTCCTCAATATAATGTCTATGAGATTCAAACATGTTGTTTCTTGTATCAATAATTTATTACCTTTTATTTCTGAATAGCATCATTACAATTTGCGTGTCCTTTCACCTAAAGATAAAAATTTGGGCTACTTCTAGCTTGGGGCTACTATGGATAAAGTTATATGGCCATTCTTGAGCAAATCTTTTGGTGAGCATGGCTTTTCATTCTCTTAGATAAATACAAGGAATAAATTTGCTATATGGAAAGTGCATACCAGTTATCATGGCTCAGGTCTGAGTAATTTGTCTCCCTGATAATATATCACCTTTCTTAAGAGGGAAATTAAATTGTCCTACAGCAGAGAAGAGAATCTCAGAGTGTGGACTAGTGGAAGAAGAAGCCCAAGGGAGAATTAAGATAAGAACTGTAGCTAAAGGATAAAAGATAGGTTGCAGGTGTGATTCAAGCTGTACTACAGCTTCAGTCACGGTGTCCCTAAGTGCCACTCCTAAGTGGTGGAAGTAAATATGGCAGCACATTCAGTTACCAATATTTTATGGAGGGAGAAGTAGCCTAAGGTTGAAATTTACACTAACTCCTAAGCAGTGGCCTAAGTTGGATAGTTTGTCAGAGGCCTGAAAGGAATAATATTGGAGGATCAAAGACAAGTATGTCAGGGAATAGGTATGTTAATGGAGCTATGGGAGTGGGCACAAAGCATGCAGGTCTTTCTTCTTTTCTCACCTAATGTCCACTAGAGAGCATCCAGTCTTATGTAGGCTCTCAAAATAAGTTGGGCAGGATGAATCATCCAGTGAATGTCAGCCAGCTGCTCTCTCCTTGGCCACCTAATGTTAGCTCAATGTGTCCATGAACAGGTTGGCCATGTTTGCAAAGATGGAGATATTCATGGGCCTGACAACATAGGCTACTACTAATCAAGGCTGATACAGTTATTGCCACTATTGAATGTCCAACCCATCATCTGCAGAGGCTGATATCACACTTTCAAATGGCACCATCCATCAAAGTGACCACCCAGACACTTGGTGGTAGAGCAACTACTTCACACACCTTCCAGCCTTGAGTGGGCAATGATTCATCATTGCTGGTTATATTACTTTCTGTCTATATGGATTTGCCTTCTTTGCTCACATTACCTTCTCCAATACTGCCTGCCATCGAGGTATTTCATTGTTCTTAATCTAGCAATATGGCATACCACATAACATCACCTTTAGACTAAGTGGCTGCAAGGGAGGTGCAATGGTAATTTAACAGCCACAAAATTTACTAAACTTACATGTACTTCCTCAGAAGGAGTTGGTCTAATTGAATGCTTGAATGGCCTATCAATGATCCAGCCAAGATGCCAGTTTGGGGAGGCCTTGCTGAGTTTAGGAGCTGTCCTCCAGAATGAAGTATATGTTCTAAACCAACAGCCAATGTATGGAACTGTGTCCACAATAACTAGAACCCATGTTTCAGGAGCCAAGGAATGGGGATAGGTATGGCTTCTCTCACAATCACTGTCAGTGTTCCAATTTTGGAATTTAAACTTCCTTTCCTTGCAGTCTTAGGCTTTGTTGGGTTTGAGGTCTTAGTTCAGAGGGAATGCTTCTGCCAGAATTCTAGTAAATCTTCTATTGAACTTGAAGCTGCAACTACCACTTGGTCTCTTTGGGTTCTTCATGTCAATGGACTAGCAGGGAAAAATGTGTATCTCTGCTGATGAACTTAATTGATCCTAATTACCGTGATGAGCTAGCATTGTTGCTACAAAATGAAGGCAGAACGGAATACACCTGGAAGCCAAGGAACTAATCAGCATGTCTCTTGGTTTTTCTTTGCTCAGTAGTAATGGTATATGGGCAAATAAAGCAACTGGCCTGATGAGGACAAGATATCTAACAGTTCAGACTCCTTGGGAATAAAGATCTAGATTACCTACTACGCAAGCAACTCAGATTAGCCAAACAATTAGACAAGAATGAGAAAAATTGATAATGGATGGTGGAGAAAGAGGATGTTAATATCAAACACAACCTTAGCATCAGCCATGACAATAGAGATTATAACTTGTTTTATTCATCTCCTTGCCGTAAATCATGCCAGAGAGTGCAGCTAGCCCCTACCTTAAAGGTGAAAACATAAATGACTGAATTTGTACCGTTTTTTTCTAGAAAGAAGTAAAAGGATCTTGTTTTTACAAAAATGTAGGCCATGATGGAGGGCATGGGTAGATATGCATGATGCAAGGAGTGGAATATACCTGACACTTTGTATATACGACTTTGGGTCCTCTCATCTTCAACTGTCCCCTGGACCTTTGCTCACTTGTTTCATTCCAGCCACTACCTGTGGCAACCGTTCTATGTGGAGCCTGATCATGTCGTGCAGATACTACCAGATAGTCCTTCACCTCATGCTGGAAATGCTTATCTCTCACTTCCCACTTGTAGGCTTCCTTGTTGACACTGAGTCATAAGATTCTGTGGCACCTACTTGGTGCTCACACATAGGCAACCCAGAAGTAGGACCAGTTAACACCTAGTGCAGCCAAACTTTATTAATAGGATATGGAAGCCAGCGGGTAAAATCTCCTCCCCTTCTCCTTACTCTAGACAGATTTTTCTAATATGACATCATTCACGTGTCCTCTTACAAGGTGGTGCCATGGTGGTAAGCATTCAGTCATACTTGTTACAAAATAATGATCAACCTGGTAAAACACCATTATATTGACTTGCCTTTCTTCTCTGTATCTCTCCCCCTCTTCCTCACTCCTGCTTCCCTGAAATTACAGCCCTTGATAAAGTAATAGTAAACAAACTTTTCACTCAGTCTCTCCTTCCAGAGGAATGCAGGCAAAACAATTCATTTACTTTTCTTAAGCTTCTACTTGAGAATGTTCCTCTATGCAGGCTGGTACTGTGTCTGTCTGATTTCCTCTTTTTCCCCCAGTGAAATGCCTGGCATGTAGTAGACAGTTAAATATTCATTAAATAAGTTCAACAAATATTAATGTTACATTAATTCTACTGGTGTAATTGAAAGGAAATGGTCTTTCAAGAATGAAAAAAGATGCGGGTAGAAATATTATTTGAAGCTCCATCGGCACTAATTCTGCTTTCTAGCCCTGGATGAAAATGTTGCCATGTTGACATTGAGTTTGGTTCAAGAAGACAGAGGATCTGATGCTTGCAAACATTCCCTTAAAAGGTACACATAAAATTAGTGTCAGTTGGTTTTTAAACTTTTTTTGAGTGATGACATAATTCTCCAATCTAAAAGGGCAGATACAACAAGTTTTGAGCTTCTAGATCCATGGGGATTCTAAGTGATTCAGGTAGATACCTCCCTCAGTAGGAACTTTTCTGAAATATGCTGCATCCACTGCTTCTCTGGGTGGACTTTTAAACTCTGATGAGTTTTTGTACCCTGGGATAAATAAGTAGTGGATTTAAAACAACCTCACAGTAAGCACATATGAGATCTCTTTTTTCTAATCTGTGACCTGCCAGGAATGCTTTAAAAAATGAATTGCAGGTGGGATCTCATCAAGATGGCAGCATTGGTGGACTCTGACCTCACCTCCTCCCACAAACACAACCAGTATACAACTACTCTTGAAAAAATTACCCCGGAGAGAGAACTGAAAACTGTATAAAAAGAACCCCCACAACGAGGGACAGTCCTGACCGAAGTGGAAGAGCAGAAATTACTTCTGGAGAGAAAAAAATCCACCTTCCTGAGCTGCAGAGCTTCACAGCGAGCTTGGAAGGAGCAACCCTAAGGTATGCAGCCTTCCCTGGAGGAGTGGGGAACTGAGCCAGGACACATTATCACTATAAGCATTCTTCAGACTCAGCACAGCTGAGACAAGTCTCATAATATCTGGCTTCACTGGCTATTAACCACAATGGGGAATACATGCAGAAAAACTATTGTGCATAAGCCAAAAAAGCCAGATCTTAAAGGGCCCAAGCAGAAATTGACTGGTCTCAGAAAGCAACCTAATCTCGCCAGAAAGAAGGATGTACAGTTCTTTGGTGAAAAGAGACTCACTTGGTAGGCTCTGAGTGCATCTTGGTGAGAGGTGAGACCTCTCCAGTGACTGAGACATTGGCAGCAGCTGTTGTTGTGACCTAGAACAGCCTTGCTGACACAGACACTGGCAGATGCCATTGGAGTTCTTCCCCTGGTCTCTTAGCCCAGGGATCTGCCATATTCACTAGAGTGCAGATTTAATCCAGGTCAGCCAGGGCAGACAGCCCCCCTTAGGGACTGGCCCCACCCAACAGGAAGCCCTCAGGCTACTCATTGGCCTGCATAGACTAGGTGCCTCGATCCTCTGTAGGCAAGCAAGTGTGTCCACCTCTGTGGGGCAGGGCCTGACTGAGGAGCAGGTAAACTGTGGGGGGCATTGGTGGAGAGGTGGGGACCTCTGCAGTGGGGCGACTGGCCACGCTCCAGGGGTTCGAGAAGTGCACATGGGCCAGGACCGTGTTGACAGTGTGTTTGGACCTGTGGGGAGTGGGGCTTATCAGTGGTATAAGACATATGCTTCACAAACAGCCACAAAGGGGATCAGCCCCACCTTCCAAAGCCTGAAACAATTGGGTGCTCCTGTGCCTGGGGCCAGCCCCACTCAGCTGCAATCCTAATAGACTAGACAACAGCTTTGCAGGCCTGAGGCCTACAGTAATTGTAAGCCCCTGAGCCTCACAACCAGCCAGACTGGGTGCCTACTCACTTAATAGAAAAACTCAACAGGAGAGTGCTATTAGGCCTTGCAGCCAATGGTGCTGGGGCTTCCAAAACCTGATTTACAAACAGCTGGCCAGGGAGGGAAAGCCTAGACTGCATAGGTACCTGCAGTAAGAGCAAACCTGCCACAGCAGAAGAACACACGTAGCGCACACAGGGTTCACTCCTGGAACATTTGGACTGGTGGCAAGAGGGAAGCACACTGCTGGGCCTCAAAAGATGCCTCTTACATAAGGCCACTTCTCCAAAATTGGGAGACATAGCTGACTCACTTAATATACAGATATAAGCACAGAGAAAGAGGCATAATGAGGAGGAAAAGAATATGTTCCAAGAAAGGGAACAGGACAAAACCACAGAGAAAGAAGTAAATGAAACAGAAAAAAGCAATCTACTTGACAAAGAGTTCAAACAAAAACTCATCAGGATGCTCACTGATCTTGGGAGAAGACAGGATGAACACAGTGAGAACGTCAACAAAGAATTGGAAAGTATAAAAAAGAACCAATCAGAAATGAATAATACAATACTGGGATGAAAAATTCACTAGAGGGACTTAATAGCAGAAAAGATGATACAGAAGAATGGATCAGCGAGCTGGATGAAAGTCTAGAGGAAATCACTCAAGCTGAACAGATGAAAGAAAAAAATGGAAAGAACAAGAACAGTCTAAGAGAACTCTGGGACAACATCAAGCACACTAACATTCGTGTTATAGGTATGCCAGAAGAAGAGAAAGAGAAAGGGGAAGAGAATCTATTTGAAGAAATAATAGCTGAAAACTTTCCTAACCTAAGGAAGGAAACAGACATTCAAGTTCAGGAAGCACAGAAAGCACCAAACAAGATAAACCTGAAGAGACTGACGCCAAGACACGTTATAATTAAAATGTCCAAACTTACAGATAAAGAGAAAATCCTAAAAGCTGCAAGAGAAAGGCAACAAGTGACATACAAAGGAAAGTCCATTAGGCTATCAGCAGACTTCTCGGCTGAAACCCTACAGGCTAGAAGAGAGTGGCACAACATATTTAAAGTGCTGAAAGAAAAAAAACCTACAGCAAAGAATATTCTCCCCAGCAAGGTTATCATTCAGAATGGAAAGAGAGATAAAGAGTTTCCCAGACACACAAATTTAAAGGAGTTTATCACCAAGAAACCAGTTAAAAGAAATGCTGAAGGGACTTATTTAAGTGGGAAAGAGGAGACCACAAATAGGAATAAGAAAATTATCAAAAAGAAAAAAAAACAGGCAATGAAATCACCAGTAAAGGCAAAAATACAGTAAAGGTAGCAGACCAACAACCTATGAAGATAATATGAAGGTTAAAAGACAAAATAAATAAAATTACCTATTTCAATGATAAAAGAATAATGGATAGACAAACACAAAATAAGAGATTAGATATGACTTCCAAAACATAAAATGTAGCAGGAGGGGAGTAAAAGAGTAGAGCTTTTAGAAACAGGTCAAACTAAAGAGACAATCAACTCAATATAGATTGCTATACATGTAGAATATTATATATGAACCTCATGGAAATCACAAAGCAGAAATCTATAATAAATAAACAAACAAATAAGAGAAGGGAAATCAAACATATTACTAAAGAAAGCCAACAAACCACAAGAGAGTGAGAGAAGAAGAAAGGAGCAGAGAAGAACTACTAAAACACCCATAAAAAAGTTTAAAAATGGCAATAAATACATACTTATCAATAGGTACTTTAAATGCCAATGGACTAAATGCTCCAATCAAAAGGCGTAGAGCGGCCAATTGGATAAAACAAAACAAGACCCATATATATGCTGCATATAAGAGACACACTTCAGACCTAAAGACACCCACAAACTGAAAGTGAAAGGATGGAAAGAGATACTCCATGCAAATGGCAATGAAAAGAAAGCTGGGGTAGCAATATTCATATCAGACAAAATAGACTTTAAAACAAAAACTGTAACAAGAGACAAAGAAGGGCACTACATAATGATAAAGGGAACAATCCAACAAGAGGATATAACACTAGTAAATATCTATGCACCCAAAATAGGAGCACCTAAATATTAAAGCAATTATTTACAGATGAAAAAGGAGAAATAGACAGTAACACAATAACAGTAGGGGACTTTAACATTGCACTTACAGCAATGGATAGGTCATCCAAACAGATCAATAAGGAAACATTGACCTCAAATCACACATTAGACGATACACTTAGTAGATAAATATAGAACATTCCATCCAAAAGCCGCAGAATACACATTCTTTTCAAATGGTCATGGAACATTCTCCAGGACTGGTCACATATTAGGCCACAAAATAAGTCTCAATAAATTTAAGATCGAAATAATACCAAGCATCTTTTCTAACCACAAAGATATGAAACTAGAAATCAACTACAGGAAGAAAATCAGAAAAGCCACAAATATGTGGAGATTAAACAAAACGCTACTGAACAACAATTGGGTCAATGAAAAATATCAAAGGAGAAATCAAAAAATACCTGGAGACAAATGAAAATACGACATGCCAAAATCTATGGGATACAACAGAAACGATTGTAAGAGGAAAGTTTATAGAAACTCAGGCCTACCTAAATGAACAAGAAAAATCCCAGATAAACAGTGTAACAGTGCACCTAAAGGAACAGGAAAAAGAATAACAAACAAAGCCCAAAATCAGCAGAAGGAAAGAAATTATAAAAATCAGAGCCGAAATAAACGAAAAAGATACTAGAAAAAAAATCAATGAAACCAAGAGCTGGTTCTTTAAAACATAAACAAAATTGACAAATCTTTAGCTAGACTCACCAAGATAAAAAAAAGAGAAGCCTCACATAAACAAAATCAGAAATGAAAGAGGAGAAATTACAATGGACACCTCAGAAATACAAAAGATTATAAGAGAATGCTATGAAAAACTATATGGCAACAAATTGAATAGTCTAGAAGAAATGGGTAAATTCTTAGAATAATATAGCCTCCCAAAACTGAATCAAAAAGAAATAGAGAATTTGAATAGACCAAGCACCAGTAAGGAGATTGAAACAGTAATCAAAAACCTCCCAAAAAATAAAAGTCCAGGACTAGATGACTTCCCTGGTGAGTTCTACCAAACATTCAAAGAAGACTTAATACCTATCCTTCTCAAACTCTTCCAAAAAATTGAAGAGGAAGGGAGCCTTCCTAACTCATTCTACGAAGCCAACATTATCCTGATACCAAAACCAGGCAAGGACAACACAAAAAAAGAAAATTACAGGCTGATATCACTGATGAACATCGATGCAAAAATCCTCAACAAAATACTAGCAAATCAAATACAACAATACATTAAAAAGATCATAGACCATGATCAAGCAGGATTTATTCCAGGGATGCAGGGATGGTTCAACATCCACAAATCAATCAACATAACACACCACAGCAACAAAATGAAGAATAAAAATCACATCATCATCTCAATCGATGCAGAGAAAGCATTTGACAAGATACAGCATCCATTTATGATAAAAACTCTAAATAAAATGGGTATAGAAGGAAAATGTCTCAACATAATAAAGGCCATATATGACAAACCCTCAGCTAATATCATTCTCAATGGAGAAAAAGTGAAAGCTATCCCTCTAAGAACAGGAACCAGACAAGGATGCCCACTGTCACCACTCTTATTTAACATAGTATTGGAAGTCCTAGCCAGAGCAATCAGGAAAGAAACAGAAATAAAATGGATCCAAATTGGAAAGGAAGAAGTGAAACTGTCACTATTTGCAGACAACATGATATTATGTACAGAAAACCCTAAAGAATCTACTAAAAAACTTTTAGAAATAATAAATGAATATAGTCAAGTCGCAGGATACAAAATTAACATACAAAAATAAGTTGTGTGTCTATACACTAACAACAAAGTGGCAGAAAGAGAAATTAAGAATACAATCCCATTTACAACTGCAACAAAAAGAATAGAATACCTAGGAATAAACTTTACCAGAGAGGTGAAATAGCTGTACACCAAAAACTATAAAACATTGTTGAAAGAAATTGAAAAAGACACAAAGAAATGGAAAGATATTCTGTGTTCTTAGATTGGAAGAATTAATATCGTTAAAATGTCCATACTTCCTAAAGCAATCTATTTATTCAATGCAATTCCTATCAAAGTTCCAACAACATCGAACCAAGAATCCTAAAATTTATATGGAGCAACAAAAGAGCCCAAATAGACAAAGGAATCCTGAGAAAAAAGAATTAGCCTGTAGGTATCACACTTCTTTATTTCAAAATATACTACAAATATATAGTAACCAAAACAGCATGGTACTGGCACAAAACAGACACACAGATCAATGGAACAGAATTGAGAGCCAAGAAATAAACCCACACATCTATGGACAGCTAATTTTTGTCATGGGAGCCAAGAACATACAATGGAGAGAGGAGAGTCTCTTCAATAAATGGTGTTGGGGAAACTGGACAGCCACATGCAAAGGAATGAAAGTAGACCATTGTCTTACACAGGCACAAAAATAAGCTCAAAAAGGATTAAAGACTTGAATGTAAAATCTGAAACCATGAAGCTTCTAGAAGAAAATATAGGCAGTACCCTCTTTGACATCATTCTTAGGAGCATTTTTTCAAGTACCTTATCTGACTAGGCAAGGGAAACAATACAAAAAATAAACTAATAGGACTACACCAAACTGAAAGTCTTCTGCACAGCAAAGGAAACCATCAACAAAATGAAAATACAACCTAACAATTGGGAGAAGATATTTGCAAACCATATATCACATAAGGCATTAATATTGAAAATACACAAAGAACTCATACATCTCAACAAAAAAAAAACTAAACCCAATTAAAAAATGAGCAAAAGATCTGATCAGAGATTTCTCCAAAGAAGATATACAGATGGCCAACAGACACATGAAAATATGTTCAAAATCATTAACTATCAGGGAAATCCAAATCAAAATTGCAATGAGATATCACCTCAGTCTCATCAGAATGGCTATAATTAACAAGACAGGAAACAATAAGTGTTGGTGAGGATGTGGAGAGAAGGGAAATCTCATACACTGCTGGTGGGAGTGCAAACTGGTGCAGCCACTATGGAAAACAGTATGCAGTTTCCTCAGAAAATTAAGAATAGATCTACCATATGATCCTGCTATTCCACTGCTGGGTAGTTATCCAAAGAATTTGAAAACACAAATGCATAAATATACACGCACCCCTATGTTCATGGCAGCGTTATTCACAATAGCCAAGACTTGGAAGTAACCTAGGTGCCCATCAAGGGATGAATGGATAAAGAAGATGTGGTATAATACACAGTGGAATACTACTCAGCCATAAGAAATGATGAAGTCTAGCTATTTGTGACAACATGGATGGATCTTGAAGGCATTATATTAAGTGAAATAAGTCAGAGGGAGAAAGTCAAATACCGTATGATCTCACTCATAAGTGAAAGATAAAAGCAACAACAAACACATAGCAACAGAGATTGGATTGGTGGTTACCAGAGGGGAATGGGGGAGGGAGGAGGGCAAAAATGGATGATTAGGCACATGTGTGTGGGGATGGATTGTAATTAGCCTTTGGGTGGTGAACATGGTGTAAGCTACACAGGAATCGAAATATAATGAGGTACACCTGAAATTTATATAATGTTATAAACCAATGTTACTGGAATAAAAAATTTTTAAAAGAACCAAATAAATGCAAATCCAATAAAAACAACAACAAAGAATTTCTAAAAGACAATGAGATGAAACTTGAAGATAACATGGAATGGATCCCAAATAAGATAAAAGATGATTTCTCAAGATCAAGAAGACAGCACTGTCAATCCATTATGGGATGGTGGGAAGATTTGGTACTGGTTGTAATATTACTCAACAATAAAGGGAGTAAACTGTTTTTTAAAAATGAATTGGATTAATAAATTACCTAACGTTAACCTATTTTTCATCTTTGGATTAGAATCTCTTGGTTACTTGTATATTATCATTATACTGCAACTTTGGTTTTCATTTGCTGACTTTCTTTTTTAGGATTTTTGTATCTTTTATCATAAGTAAATCATGTATAATTTCGTTTCTTTTCTATACCATTATTATCCTAATTTGAGTTCAGGATGATGTCACCTCCAAAAAATGAACTGTGAAGATTTCTGTAGTTAACTTACATTTTACAACAGGCTGCTCAGTTAGGTTTCCATCAGAGTTTTTCTATAGCAATTACCTCTTCCACTATATACCTTTCGTCTATACATACTTGAGTATGTGTACTTGAAAATGAGGTGATATTTGAGTACCCACATATCATTTGTTGATTTAATAATTCATTGAATCAGGAATTCAGCAATATTGCTGGTGAGCTGCTCGCCTACTCCTTTTATCTCTAGGAAATTAATCTTAAAAAAATAATAACAAAATTGTGCTAGTAACTGTGCTAGTAATCCTAAGGTAGCTTAAAACCTTTATTGTATAGCAGGGGAAATGGAGGAGCTTCATAGAGGAGAACGACTTTCCTTGACACATCACAGAAATGTCTCAACTTTGTTCCCCCAAACCTAGAATTGTGCTTATGTTCTATGACACCCTCCTCTCGGGATTTGATATTCTCTGTGTGAATCCTACCTCTATAATTTCCAGAAGTCTCTAAGTTATTCTGAATCTATTCTCTCAGTCATGTCACATTTCAAGTTAGCTCATTCTGTTTAGTGATGAACTGCTGGGAAGCAGCATGGACAAGAGAGTGTAGTGATCATCACGCAAGTCATGTTCTTGAATCTGGGCTTGGCTGTTTATTAAATATTTAATTTTGAGTGACGACTTTAATATTTAAAAGCCTCAGTTCTTCAGCTATAAAAGGGGTATGAAAATAGCTACTCCTCAAGAATTAAATGAAAGGGTAAATGCTAAAGCACTCAGTACCTGGCCCTACATGTAATTAGTTCTCTATAGATCAGCTGGATATATTGGCCTGAAGGTGGTGAACGAGGTCTGTACCAGAGTTAAAGATGTGGTCATCATTTTCAGTTTGCACACAGATGGTACCTGAAGCCATGAATAATGAAGGCAGTGGTTAGCAACTTTGGCTTCATGTAGACATCATACAGAGAGCTTTACAAAAGCAACACTTGATGTTTAGAAAAGCAACACAGCCCCCAGGATTCTGACTGAATTAGTATAAAGCAGTGGTTCTCCAACAGCAGTGAACATTGGAATCACCTGGAGAGCTTGTTAAGTCACAGATTATTGAGTCCTAGCCCAACAGTTTTTGAGTCAGAAGACTAAGAATTTTCCTTTCTAACGTGTCTCAGGTGATACTGCTGGTACAGCTCCTGGAGAGAAGATTCATAAACTCATGAATATTTTCCTGAAAGCATAAAAACTCTTCTATTAAGGTAGTTTTGTCAGGGTAAAAACAACTATTCCACTCCAACTGTACTCATTAGAGATTTCACCAATTTTCCTAATCACAAAGCTGAGGATGAGGATGTACTGATAAGAAAAACTCTAAGACATGAAAAGTGGGTTTTGATATCAATGCAGCTATCTAAAGGAACATTTGAGACCATGAAGTGACTGAATGCACACTAGTTACACATCTTGTTTTGCCCAAACATGTATCTGAAGGGACAGGTTTAGGGCCGGTAAAAAGAGACCTTAAAAAACAGGGAATTGGCAGTGATTTCTGCTCACATAGAAAGTGATATGTCTTGGGTCTTCTGCTATAATATTTTAAAAAAGAAATATCTATTGCTTTCCATATGGAATGGTGTAGTATCACTATTTACTGAGTTTATTTTCACTATCAAATTTAAGATTCTAGCCCATTTCTGGCAGTTGCAACTTTTTTTCTTGCATATCCTGATAATAATTGTTGGAAGGTGACTTATCATACTATAGTTACAGGTGGACACACTCAGGGGCCTCCCAATTAAAAAAAAAAGATCAGCGCTAGTCTCAGCTGCCACTTTACTTCTGACTTAGATTGAGGAAGCTCATTGGCTCCAGCCTGACAAATCGTGTCCAGCCTCCAACTCTAACCAGTCATGTTCTCTCACCTTCTACTTAAGCAAGACTTACCCAGCCTATCTGGTCTTTCTGCTGCTGATTGAAGGGAAGGTTGACCTTGAGGCCTTAGAGTCCTGGAGACGTCTAAGCTGGTTTCTCTTTTCTTTCAATGCATAATTCTCTCTGCTCTTCTGTTTCTGCCTCCTTTGAGAGGGAATTTCCCACTGCTTTGCTGTGGGAAAGACAGGCAAAATGAAGATGGCACCTATATTCAGTCTCCTTTCCTTTCCTTTCCTCTCACTCCTAATCACAAAATATGCCTAAGAGGTCAAGCTTGGATAATAAACTGAACATTCTTTCATCTCACTAGTGAAAAAGTGAAACTTGGTACTGAGTTGAAGAAACACTTTGGGTTGATCAAATACTGGAAACGACCTCTTCAGGTGGAGCTCGTTCCTCCTTTCCTGGCTTCCTTTACTTGGCTTGTTGTGGGTTGGAAAACATGAGACTGGGAATAACTCTCAAAGATGATGCTAGCTATGGGGCTGGGGTGGGAGCACTGACCCTGCTTTCATTAGGAAGGGCATTCTTAATTCTTGACTTAGTGTCTCTTACAATGGAAGCCTGCAAGAAGGACCTTATCTGGTTGGCTCAAGCTCTGGGTCTGACTGTAGCATAACCTCTTAAAACTAGTCCCACCCTCCTAGAGAGGGAGGGTTATGGGCTACTTTCTTTCCTATACTGACTCAAAATATCCCAAAGCCGAGGGAAGCTATCTATGTATACAGTCTACTGTCCCCCTTGTTCCTTGGCTAGGCCTCCTTTAGAGCTACCTCCTGCCCTAAAGCCATCCAGACCTTCTTTCAGGAAGGGTTCAAAATAGTCCTACAAAATGGACGTCTGTCTTGTCTGAGATCGGTTTTTTTAGCAAAGCCTCTTTTCAGGATACGAGGGCTATTAGCCTAATTTATCTTCTCTGATTCTCTCCATTCCTCTTAATCAACTTCCTTCTGAGGCAACTTGAAATCTGGAAGACACTTGAGTGTTCATTTAGATTGTGATTCCATTTGTCTTGCTGGAATTCTGGAGGCAAGTCCCAAGACTAGGGAATGATTCATAGTGGGGGATGGAACATACTATCTGTAATGTCCTCAGATCCCTGTTCAGCCTCCTTCTTCCTTTACCTTTGGAGCTCAGGACTTGGCGTTTACTTTGTCCTCATAGGAAAAGCTCATGGTCCCTCTGACTGTGTACTTCCTTGGCTCCTAGCTGTTCAGTCCTTAAGATTCTTTGACCTTTGTCTCAAGTGATCTCTTTAATATCTCTCATGGCCCTAGACTCAATCATAGCAATCCTGTTGAATCACCAATCTGCAGTTTTATTGTGGGATCCTAAGCCCGAGAGTTCCCTTCCATGTATCTTCGTATCCAACCTACAGATCTTTGACTTCAAGAATCTCTACTTCATAACCCATTTTTGTGACAGTTTTCTGCTGTCATGTTACTTGGTGTACAGTTGAGTCTCACTAACCTCATAATACTCTGATTTAAGCAATAAGATCTCTGGAATGTATATGGGCTGGGGGATGGAATTGGACAAGTAAATAGGATTGTGACTGATCCTAGAAGTTTTCCTCTTTTCTTCACACTACTTCTGTCCTTAGAGAAAGAAAGAATCCTGATGCAGGCATAAGAAGCCATGATATGCACTGAGACCTTGTTGATGGATGAAATCTAACTGCTCTTCCTGTAGGACTCATTTGTCTATCCCTTAAAGGGGATTCAAAGTGTTTTTTACTTAGAGTGCATGAGTAGTTCTGACTGAGGGCTGGGCTATGTCCTTAATTCATAATATCACAGATGATCATCACTAATAAGACTGTGGACCCTGCAGGGTTAGATAGTCTCACTCGTGTCTGACTTCCTTTGGAGAGATTACCTTGATGTAGTGTAGGATAAATGAAAACTCTTCTGTTTCGTGTTGCAATGGGTCATGATAGGGATACCTAGGATCCCGTTTCCTATCAGCTCTCAGAAACTTTAGAAAAATGTCTCACAGCATACCAGCCACCACTAACAGTGATAATTAGTGTGGTGAAAAAGTTGCAGCTGCCATATTTTGGGAAGGAAGCCAGTCAAGGTCTGGATCAAAGGATGGGGAAAGAGTTTGTAGCAGGGAAGATGAAAGCAGGGACAATTTAAGAACTGCCATGTTCAGGAGAAGGTTCTCCTTGCAGTAGAGTGCCACAGGTGTCTGTATTCCCAACTACTTTCCCTCAGGGAAAGCAGCAGTCCTATGGGAGTAGGAGTTGCTTTCAACCTAACATGTATTTTCACAGCTATCATTTACAGACATAACGTTACATCCCAGTAGAGGTCTTCCTAGTTCCAGTTTTCCTAATACAACTTGTTGTCTTAGGACTTTTGTCACAAAGGAACTGAAAATTTGACTCTATGGTGGTCACCAGATTTTTGTGCCTGAACAACTATTCTTCCAGCTGAGGACTATTCAGATTACCTGCAAGCTTTTTGTTTACCATTCTTGTGTGATGCCTCCTTAGCTGGCTTCAATTCAGGATGCTTTAAAGTAGACTTACTGTTGTGCTATTTGTTTTAGTGGAAGCTGTAGAGATAAGAGCAGGAATAATTGTCCTTCAGAAAAGGACATGACAAGGTAATAACATCTTCAGCTCTTGCATTGCTGTGTTCTGTCACTGAGGATCCCAAGCCCCCATCAGGGGCTTCTCTGGAGTTTGCATGTCCTAAACTGGTATCAAGAATTCTCTTCTTGAGTAGATCTAAATGGGAAGTAATAGTTCTTGTGAGAGGGCAAGTCTGGACTCACTGCACGTAAGAGCTACACTGAAGGTCTGTCTCCTTCCCGTTCCTATAAGCAGACTTAGGATTGGCTGCATTACTCAAGCTCTCTACAGAGGTAGTGGCATCAATAGCCATAAAAACTGTAGGAATATGTATTGGTGGGGATGTATGGTTAATGCAAATACAGTACACACTTTTTCCTTCTGGCTGTTGTGTGTTACTTACACTTGTTTCTGGGTCAGCAAGCTTTGTAATGTCTCTTCTGCAATGACCAAGAGCTAATGCATCTTCTTAAAGAATCACTCTTTGACTTGACTGTCAAGTAACAAACCATAAACACTCATTCCTCTGACAGAGTACCTCTTATAATCAGTCACCTTCCCCACCAATGGCTGCCTAATGTTCAAAAAAGTTCCTTATCCTTGCCCACAAAGACAGTTTTGGGGTTTATCCAGGTTCTTTTAAAACCTTGCATCTGGCTCCTGAAATGGGAAATTTAACAGTCTGCAGTTTTCTGAATCCAAATATTACTGGTGTTGCAGTATGGGAATCCTCTTCCTGCTTGCCTCTACTCGATCATTGTGAGGAGGGCAGGTTAATGATCTCCCTGTTTCTATGAAGGGGCTTACCTACCGCCTGAGGGGAGAGGTATTGGAAGAAACTCTTGTGACTCCTCTCTTCATATCTCACTGGCCCCTTCACAGAGATGCATATGGATCTGTCTATCTAATGGAGATTGCAAAAGCCAAATACTACTGGCCCATATTTTTCTACTGAGTAGTTATACCTTCCTGAGGTTCTCTGTAGCCCATATGTGAAAGACGAGTGATGTTTCTTCATGAAGCTGGCTAGTGTCTGCTCAGATCATGAAAATATCACCTTACATTGAGAAAAGTGGGGGTAGTGACAGCTTTAGAAACTGGTCCACACTCCAATAGGTTAATCATCCAAGCCAAAATTGTAATTCCTATGGTGGTGCAATATAGTATATTTGCTAAAACCATGAATTCTGATACCAGACTACCTGAGTTTGATTCACGGCTCTATCACTTATTACCTGTGTGTCCTCTGAAACTATTTAACCTCTCTGTTCCTCAGTGTTTCCATGCCTGTAAAATCAGGATAATAGTACTTATCATGTAAGATACTTGTAAAAACTAAGGAAGCAAACAAATGTGAAAAGCTTAGAAGTGTTGAACTTATGCCAGGCACTAAAATATTTACTCAAATCCCAGGTCTTAATTGTCTAGTACCTATAGGAGAAAGGAATGTAAGTAGCACTTGGAACCCCAGGATGTAACTCCTACAGTTAATCCACGCCAACTTTCTTCTGCTTCCTGGGAAGTACCAAACTTTCCTGCCTCAGTGTCTTCATACTTTGTTTCTTCAGACTGGAAGACTTTTCTCCTCTTAAGTGTAGTCATGTCCTTTATCACTTAACTGTCAGCTTAAATGAGTCTATGAGCAACCTTCCTTGAATCATAAGTGTTTTGATGGGGCTCTTCTGCTAGACTGTAAGTTATACTGTGAGAACATGTTCTCCTTTGACCAATAGCTAAGACCTTTTAGCAGCAGAATATATTTCAATATATTCAGTGAAAATCAGTGCAGGACATTCTCACTGAGAGACCAGGGAATGAGGGATCACCTGGATAGTGGAGGAAGGACAAGGATGATACTAACCAGGTTTGATGTGATAGCTTGAGCATCACTGAGTTCAACCTAGGGCTTAGGTCCAGAAAGGTTTGGGAGAGAGCTATCGTGTCCCTTAACAGGGCCACACTATGCAGTTTGGAGTTTCTTGATGTAACAGTGGAGGCCTAGAAATAGCCTATGTGCCCAAGAAGAATCCTTTTCCCTCAGGAAGCAATGCCAAACTGTAATGGAGCCAATGTGATGGTGATTCTGCCAGTCTAGTTAACAGGAAAATCAAACAAGCTCATAGAAGTTAGCTGACAGAATTCATAGGAAGAACTGGATCCGGAGGAATTAGATGGTTAAAGAATCTAATTACGCACCCAATTGGCATCCTGCTCTCAGCCTTCACATCTGATCATGGGTCCTCATCCTACAATGAGGGATTCTAAGTTTTATCCTTGAAGTGTATGAAAAGCTACTTCCTGAATATGAGGGCTGAGCTATGTCTTTATTCTCATATTTCAGAATAAAGATCCATAATCCTAGTAAATTCTGAAGCTACTGTGTCATGAAATGCAGAAGTTCACAAACATCTGTCAACACTTGCTGATGAGACTGCTGAAGCAGCAAGGTTAGATTGTCCTCACCTGCAGCGACCTACCTTTGGAGAAGAGATCCTGGATCCAGCGTAACACAAATGAAGATTCTTCTGTTTCAGGCTGTGATGACTCTTGGTAGGAATATCTCAGCATCATGTGATTCCTACCACCTGAGAATGGAGCAAAGCAGCCTCTTTGCCGCCCCAAGCTCAGTGCTCCGTAGACTGAAAAAAAGATGCAGTCGACAAACAGCTGAGGAGGCTTCATGAATGCTGCACACAGCAACTTCAGAGTTCCTCTCTGAACAGGTGGTAATAGATGTTAGTAGCCCTCCCAAAATGCCAAACGTCTTCCCTCCCCTCTGAAGTTATTAACCGATTAAACAGGCACAAGCAAACAGATCAGAAATAGAGCATTAGCTTTATTGCACAATCAAATCATTTTTGTCTCCTGGGAGGAGTAAGACCAAGAGGGACCAGAAAGGTTCATTTCTGGGAAATAAGGTAGAAATCCTCAGGGGGGAAAGAGGAAAAGACAATATGGAATAAGGGTCTTTTCCTGCTCTTGTGTCCCAAGCTCTGAATTCTTCTTAACTATTGAACTTAATACAAATTGTAAATTGGTTATGGTTCTCCCAGTGGAGGAGAACAGCTTGGTAATGGGATAGTCCTACTTATATGACATATAACTAATTCTAGACACTAACCACTTACTTCTTAAATTCAGGCTAGTAATGGTCCGAATTGTTCCTTTACATTGCTTTGAGGGCCTTTTAGGAACAAAGAAACCAAGCAGCTGACCTAATGCTGTCTACCTCAGCATAGCTCTAGAAACTTAAAGTCCCAGATCTCACACCACTGACTTCTAGACTCAAGAAATTTAGTTGATCTTTTTTTTTCCAGTTAAACCCTGAAAATGCAATCCTGACTTAGAAGTGGTAAAAAGAAACCTAAGCTCTCTTGGCAAAAATTATTCCATTCACCAATTCCCAGAAAAGCCTGTATTGAGGTCTCTAGGCTCCTAGTCTCCATGTGAGACTCAAAGCCTTAGAATAGTATGGCTGCTCATTCAAAGGACTGAAGGAGGGCTTCTGACCCCAGGAAGAACTTTTCTTCTGTTTTCTCCAGATTGTCTTAAGGGTAATTTCTCCCCTTGCTTATACTCCAGCTTCAACCCCTCAAGTTGTAATGTACATACTCAGAGTGATCATGTGTTATGTCTGATTTCTGGGGACAAACCCAGAATATCCTATTTTCTAATTAATGATGGATCAGTGCTATTCTTGAACCTGGGATCATGTAATTATGTGTGCATCCTTAGGATGTGTCCCAAACTCAAATATGTTTAAATCCCCCAATCTCCCAGGAGACTCCTACTGCCTCTACAAGAAGCTGGGCCTTTTTCTCTCCGGGCAGTGTTTATCACTCAGTCTCAATCTCATCATTTCCCACGCTTCTACCTGTAACAAAGATGCTGTGGGAACTCTTAATCTTCTACCATATAGATAACTGTCTAAGATGATGGCTAAATCTTGTTGGGCTTGGGGCAGTGTGTCCCTCTGTGGAAGCCTGTGTTGGAGGAAGCCCCTTGTCAGGGACAGTAGTCAGGAAGACTCCATCTTATCATGAGTGCTTGAACTCAATGGGTAAGTTTCTTCCTATGTATCTGAATTTACAATGTCAAAGCAAGATTGTTGTTACGTGCCATCAAGTCAGCTCTGATCACTGGCAACCCTATAAATGAGTGATATCCACAACATCCTGTCCTCAACAGCCCTACTCAGTTCCTGTAGACTTATGCCTATGGCTTCCTTCATGGAGTCAACCCATCTCATATTGGCCTCCCTCTTTTCCTGCTGACTTCTTTTCCCAGCATCATCTTTTCCAAAGAATCTTGCCTTCTCATGATGTACTGAAACTAGAACAGACTCCGGTTTATCATTTTTGCCTCCAGTTGTAGTTCAGGCTTAGTTTGCTCTAGGACCCACTTCTTGTCTTTCTAGCAGTACAGCATATTTGTAGAGCTCTCCTCCCACACCATATTTCAAATGAATCAATTTTTTTCCAAAGGAGATAGAAGACTGGAAACCAAAGAACCCAGTATTTGGTTAATATACAGAGTATGTAAAATGTATAAACTTAAACTGCCTAGCCTTAAGAAAATACAAATAGCTACCCACATCTCAAAAAAATTGACAGTCCTCCTCCCTCTTTCCTCAACACCAAACTGATCCTTGTTGAAGGGAGCAAAAAGGAAATTTAAAAAGCTGAGCCTAAAAGACCCAGGATGGGGAATTCTGGGTGACAGGGATTTGATATTTAATAGATTTAAGTCCAAAGAACAGAAATGGAGAACAGGAAGGGCTTTGTGTGGGCATGCAAGTTGAAGTAGTTAACATGCTGTCTATTACTCAGTTCTCCAGAGAAGCAGAACCAATAGGGTGTATAAATAAAAGCTATTATAAGGAACTGGCTTATGCAATTATGGAGGCTGAAAAACCTGAAAATCTGCAGCGCTCAAGCTGGAGAGCCATCCAATGGTGTAGTTTCAGTATTGAGTCCAAAAGACGGAGAGCCAGGGATCCTATGGTGTAAGTTCTAGTCGGAAAGCTAGCAGGCTCCAGACCCAAAATTAGCTGATATTTCAGTTGGATCCAAGAGTCAGGTTCAAAGGAGTTGGACAGAAGGAGTTCTCTTACTGTTTTTTTTCTATTCAGGTCTCCAATTGATTGGATGAGATCCAGCTGCCTTAGGGAGGGCGTCTACTCAGCTCAATCTACCAATTCGAATATTAAGCTCATCCAGATACACCCTCTCAAACACCCCCAGAAAGTATGACCAAATGTCTGGGCACCCCATGGCCCAGTCAAGGTGACATATAAAATTAACCATCACATAGTAGATTGGAGAGCATAGACTCTGACTCAAAATGATGAAGATAACTAGAGCCCTCACTGACAAATTGACTGATAGTGCATAGATAAGGTACTAGGATTAGAATGTAGAAAGGACCCAGGACAGGGATTGAGCTGAGAAATGAGTGGCCAGTCTCCCCCTGTCTGCTCAGGTGAGGAGGCCTAGAAAAAAAGCCTAGTAAGAGAAGGAATAGAGGCTACATTTTAACAAACACGCCAAATTCAAAGTGAAAATGACACTATTTACCCTTGAAATAGTGTCTTGAAGCTATAGAACAATGCTCACTACAGTCCAGTGGGCAAAGCTTAGTGTCCACTCTACCTGGGTCTAATGACTTCAGGATAATAGAACTAAGACAATAGCACTTCTAAGGAACAAATGACAAATTCCCTGCCCTCAAGATGCCAGACATTAAGGTCAAGGAGCATTAAAGGCTTTCACCTGTCCATCTTCCCAACAGTTGGAAAGTGATATTTTATGTGGCATAGCAGGGCTTAACATGAAAACCTGGTTGTCCTCTGATCTTGAGTGAAATTGGTGCCTGGACTCCAGCAGGTATCTCTTTCATCTTGGATGTTAGTACATCTGGACCTGTGTCTCAAGACTGGGTTAAGTGTCCCAAGCTTTTCAACAAACTTATTAGGATGAGCAGAAATCAAAGAAGCCAAGATATTTTGATGAACTGGACTTCTGTATTACACATCTTCCTTCTCTGGTACCTCTTCCTGGAGCTCTACAGTTCCATTTAGTCATGGCTTTTCAAATCTTTTAAAGGCCTTTCTATCCTGAGCCTGTTTCCTGCGAAATCTATTTCCTGGACCTTGGGCCTTCTACCTGTGGGTAGCAATATGATACTACCTTCTATGTAACTTTGTAGATCTGGTTGTGTTTTCTTTCTGGTTAACACAGTAGGTTTGTGTTTGCAAATAGCTGTACTGCTTATTCATATCTGTGGAGAACTTTTTACCCCTGTGTTTTCTAGCTGGGTCTTCTACAGACTTCTTAGTGCCCCAAACTTCATAGACATAACAGCAATGTCATGGACTTTAATATGGCTTTAGGCCTAATTTGGTAGCTAGCAGCCAGCTTAATCCTCTGGCCATTGTTCTTTTGGCCTGTCCTGGTGTGAAATGAGGTGCCCATTTCCAAACTGCTAAATATTGCAGGATCTTCATATAGTATCTACTAGACTAGTGATCTTTTCTGATAGATCCCCTCTGCTGAGTGGTAGCGTGCATTATAAAGATACTTTGTTCTACTCCCAGATGCCTATCCATGTGCCTCAGCTCCACACCAACTTGTTTCCAGTTTTTCTCCTTCCAGGCCTCTGACCAGGAGTCAAGCCATTTGCCAGTGTCCACTAGTACATATGTGTACTTAAACCTCAAAATGAAGATCTTTTTCCATGCAAAATGGGTAATCAAGTGCACCAACTAAACTTATACCCATTAGGAGTACTTCCCCCTTGCCATCATTGAAGGTCACCCTCCAGTGGGATTGTTATGCAGCAGCCATCCATCTTTGACTTGCACTCCCGGGTAGATCCACCCATGAATCAAACTTGGGCATTTTCTTCCTCATAGTGTCTGTCTCCCACGCTCTGGATAGCACGTGACTTAACAAGGCCCTCCAACATGCTACATCTCAAGTGCTCAATAGCCATGTGTGGCTAGCGGCTACTGAATTGTATAGCAGATTGGAGAACATTTTCATCATAAACATCCTGTTAGAGCACTGCTTCAGGACTCCTTAAAGTGAAGTTAGCCCTGGGGCTAAATGATAAATGTGTGTAGTGTCCATTTCACGTTGATGTAGGCTGTTCCTCAGCCCCTTTCCTGATTCTGTAGAAAAGCATTCACCAAGTCAAAGGCTAGATACTGTGTCCCTGAGACTGTCGATGTTCTCTAGCAGAGAGCACATCTGACAAGGCAGCTTAATTGAGGTTAACACTTGAATTTGAGGTAGACTCACTCTTAGGTCTCATACTGGTGAATTAAGTGAGAATATAATGAGGACCACCACCCCTGCATCCTTTAGGTCATTTTGAAAGTGTCACTAACTCCCTCCATCCCTTCAAGCACACAATCTTTTTATTTACTATCTTATCCTGAGAAAGGGGAAGTTCCAAAGGCTTCTCCTTGGCCTTCTCCACTACACCTCTTGCTTCATAGGCCAAGACCCTGAATAGACAGGTGTACCCATTCTGACTAGACATTAAGGCAAGAGGGATGATCATCAGGTTCATCCCCAAACCAGAGGACCCACTAAGAGCTGGATATTGGCCAGGAATCCACTTATTACCTGGCCCTCCTACACATCCACTGTGACAGGGGATCCATAATGAATCTTTGGATTGCTGGGTATCGGTGTTACCCAGAAGTCATGTCACACATTCTCCAAATGGTTGGTTACCCTTTTTCCGGTCTACAATTACCTGAATAAATGGCTATAGGTCTCTTTTGGAGAAGAGACTGGGGGAATCATTACCATGCACCCTTCCCAGGGTTTTGCTGAGTTCCTCCTCTCAGAAAGGAAGACACATTCAGTCAATGGGTTCCAAGTCTAAACACAGGGCAAAAGATTATGAATATTTATTGGGGAAACTGCCCTTAGTCTCCTGATTGTCCATCTCTTATTTGTGCAGATGGAGTACTCTTGCTGCCTTTTACTCCTAGGATCATACAGAACACATGTTAATAGAACAAATCTCACAAATGCCTAGTGTGTCATGCCACTTAGCACATTTCTTTTTACCAATATATCATCCCAATACACCATCAGTAAGTTTTAATGATCAGACTGCTACCAGAGGTTATCTGTTCTTTATCTACCATGAGGGATGGGGTCTTCATTACCAGATAGACAGAAGTGCTGCAACTCGAAGATCTTATCTTAGTGTCTACTTTCTTGGATCTCTCTCAGTACAAAATGTTGGTTGTGCAGGATGTGTAAAGTGTGCCCTGTGGAAGGGAGTGAAAAGAAGTGCACAGAGATAAAAAGCAAGCTATGATGCAGATTCAATAGTAGTTTTTGCCCAACTCCTCCAGGAGCTTTGTTTCTAGAATGGTCTTTCAGCTTTGTCCTAATTTGGGCCATGTTAACCATGTTTATCCCCTCATTGGTCAGTCATTGGGCTGCCCTAGAAGATGTATGGCCCTGAAGTTTGAGAATGAGGATCCCTAAAGAGGCCAACAGCTAAAGGCTGGTTGGTGACAACAGTGGAGGCAACAAATCTCTCACTAAAGGGAAGCTGGGTGGCACATCATTGTCTACTACACTTGACCAAGGGATATCTGCAGATTTCCTGGGTTAGGCCTTAAGGAGCCTAAGAAACTTGAAGTTTAAGTCTTGCTAAATGAGAACCCTAGATATGTCACCTGGTGAAATAACATTTGGAGATCTCTGATCTTCAGAACTAACTTAATTTGAATGGGTTAATCCTTGTTTGTATGATTGGGAAGGGGTATAAAATCTCCATGAGATCCTTTATTGGTCAAGAAAAGTAGTAAAAATTAAGTTTAATCAAGCCAGTGGCTTGGCCTCTGGTTTCTTGGTAAGGGGCCCTATAAAGTTCCTCAAAGAGGCCTAAATATGGACACAACAGATTCAATTCTCCTGAAGTAAAGGACTCCCTGGCCTAGGGAAGGTCCTTACTTATCCAAAATAACCCCTCCCTGCCCAACCCTCTTGTCCTTTCCTTATCTCCTCAGCTCAACTGAAAAGAAAAAAGGGAATGACTACAGGCAGATGGCATTTTAGGAGTGTTCATGGTAGAAGGGCCATGGATGGGGGAGGTGATGGGAGGAGTGGGGACTGGTCCGAGTCTCTGGTTGCTTTCAGAAGCCAGCCATCTCCCTCTACCCCACCTTCTCCCAGTGCTCCTGCTAGTCAGTCACTTACATAAAGCCTCATTTTGTGTCCACTTGGTAGCATTAACTGAAACAGAAACTCAGCCCCTGTCCCTTAGTCTCCTCAGGCATTCTACTGGCATTCCTTCAGGACTTCCTTCAATGTCATTCTATTACTATATCTAATCTAAAGTAAATCTAGCTTTACCTGAAGACTCAGCAAGCTGATTCATGCCTACCAGTGATTTTCCTGTTCTCCAGGTCTAAGACTTAAGAGCCAGTTGGATCAGACTTTTTAATGGGAAGTAAGCTTCTGCCTCATGAGCTTGCAGAACAATGCTCAAACCCTCAGGTTGAGCACTTGTGTTGTAATCGCCTGGAGAATTTTCCATCTCATCTTGTTTCTGGGTCTGAGTGAAAGAGAAACACTGCTCAGCTAGATTTCAGCAATGAGATGTTTCTTGCTTCCTGAAATGACATTAGTCAGGGATATTTCATGCTATAGTTGAAGTCTTTTTTGTGGCAAGGAAATAACTTTTCTTCCCCACATTCATCTGTACTCTTTTCCGAGTGCAGAATTGCCTTTTTCAATGAAGTAATCCAAGCATATTTTTCAAAAGCTACAAGATACTCAGTACTGACTTCTGTATATTTCAGTAGCATAATATGAAGTTAAGGGAAACTCCATAGGAACTGCAGTTATCAGTGTGATAGAGATCCGTTGACGCTTCCCCACTCTTGCTCAAATGATTCCTCAACATGGGGATAGTCCCATTCATTTGTCATCAGCCTTTCATCTGTAGCCTCTCTTCTTCAGGAGAAGCAGTAACCAGCTAGCTTAAAGACTTTCTCTTCTGGAGCCCATATCCCCTAAAGAGTCTTTTTCTCCTAGCAAGACATTGCTATAAGTTTGGCAACAAGTTTACATATGTTTTACAATGGGCATCTTGGACTTCAGGGTGTCATGCATTGTCATGTGTCAGAACAGTTGGATCTCTGGCCTCCAGGGTTGTATGACTTCAAGTCTGCTCTAGCTAGAGATCATCATGAAGTAGGGATTGGGAGAGAGAGGCCCTCTTTCCACAGAAGAGATGAGACCTCTTTTCAAGTAGAACATGCGTTCTGATTAAATAACATTCTTCTCTCAACAACATTCTTTCCTCCAAAACTTAGTCATAGTACAGTGTGTTAGACTCTTACCTGAGACTTTTGTTCTCTTGGGCACTTAATCTCGGCCACCCAATGACCACAATTTCGCCTACACTCTCCTGCATTATACTCCCGTATACCTAAGTAGAAAATGAAGCCACATATAGTGGGGTTCTTGTGCCTCATCCTTGATCAGAATTCTTGACTCCTGCTTTTTCCTCAGTACCTATATTCTTAGAACTTCTATCCTTAATCTGGCTTAATTTACTAATATTATGTCAGGAAAGATTGTCTCCTTATCAGAAAACCTACTTTGATTTCAAAATGTAGAAACATAGATCACTTGGCTGAAAACTCAGTGTTTAGGCTTTGAAAGAAATCAATTTGCCAGTTGACTTTGAGAACAGTGGTAATCCTAGGTATCAGGAAGTTCCAGTGACACGATTCTGAAACTTTTTTTGTGTTTAAAAAAAAAAATGAAAAAGAAACTTAGCACAACTTTTTTCTGTAGAAATTTAGAACTCTTGTCAATTTTCCTGCAACCAGTGTTTTTAACGTGAAATAAGACATGATGATCACTAGATGCCTGGGCTTTGTAGACTTAAATATGTGGGTGGTAACTGACACAAACTAAGGTCTAATTTAAAATAGGTGAGAGCTAGGCCGTGATTACTTTTAATAGTCAAATAGATTACTCTGAAAACATGGAGATAAGACATCACAAAGTAATTTCTACCGGAAAGGTCTCTATCAGACCCCCAAGTCTCACCACATTAGGCCTCTCCATTTTTTTTTTATCTCTGATTCTGCTTCCAATGGATATTAAGCACTTGATAGAAAACAACACAAATCACAGCCAAATTTAACCTCTTAGCATCTTGCTTAGGGAATGTGAAAGTATGAAGGCCCGAATCTCAGATAAAGCTAATTATGCCAACTGAAGGAAATGGAAGAGACACTTCTTCTCGTTGCATTTGTAGGGTCAATGAACTTGATTTTCCTGATGGAAAGCAAAGCCTTTGATAGCAAAACAAGCACCTAAGACGACCATAAAAATGTACATCAGATCAACTTGAGAGGACTAGTTTTGTTTTGATATGTTAGAGCCTAAAGATGCTGGTGAATGTAAACCTTCACATTCTCTTTTTGTTGGGAGACTTTCAAGAGCTGTGCTTATGACCTCATGAAAATTCAAGGAAATCACTGAAATCAGATTAAAGGATCACCAGTGACAGAATCTGAAAATATTGATGACTGGGTTTAAGTAAAACTAAACTGCTAATTTGACATTTAAACAGGCAACTTATTCTCACTAAATTTCTGTGAAGTTAGAGCAGTCCACAAGACCACTCCATTTCTGATTCCAACTACAGGGTTTGGGGTCCACAAAACCACCCTCATTTCTGACAACTGTTACATGTTCAGATCTCCAAGACCGCCCTCAGAGTTGGTAATTCACTCAAGACTCACAGAACTCATTAAAAGCTGTTATAACTGCAGTTTCATTGCAGTGAAAGGATCCAGATTAAAATCAGAAAGGGCAGAATCCCAAAAAGTGCTATGCACAGGGATTCTAGTGTCCCCTTCCAGTAGAGTCACAGCACTAACTTTCTTGGCAACAATTTCTGACCATTCGTAGGATATCTTCTATCCATGGAAATTCATCTGAGCCTTGTGTCCAGAGATTTTTGGGGGCCTTGGTCACACAGTCCTGGCTGCCTGCTCAAGTGGCTAACTTCAGTCTCCAGCCCCTCCAGAGGTCAAGCTGACACCTGTGACCCAAAGCCCACACGCTAAATCACGTTGTTAGACTATCTGATGTGGCCCAAAGCCCCCAGGTAAACAGACACTTATCAGGCATGACATTCCAAGAGCTTAGAGATCACTTCCCAAGGGCTCAGAGAATAAGGCCAGCCCGAAATTTGGGTCAAGTCAATTCTTCACTTATTTCTTTAAAAACTTATTCTAAAATGAGGGCTTTTGAACTGTTAAGAACTCTGCTGAATTTGCCGTGAAACCCCAACTTAAAGATTCTCTAAGTTTTTAGTAGATTTCAAACCTGGCTATTCAGAAACATGTATCTAAATTAAATTCAAAATGCATAGTGTTTCGCTTTCACTAAGCCAACTTAAGAATGTTGCTTCTTGGACAGCTGTTGCAAAAAATGACAGCTGGAGAGATTTCACTTTCTGTTGAAACACATTTTGAAGGTAGTCGAAAAATACCCAATACTTAGCAACTATGACTACCTTCTAAAAACTACTTCTACCTCCGAATTGTAAGAATATGTATAAAGGTTATAACGAGAAAGTACTCTTTAGAAAATAGCAGTTCTGATAGGTTACCAAAAACTGGACCAGCTGGGCCAAAATCATCTATGGCATCGATTAAAAGCATAGATTTTTCTCAACTCCACTGAAGACTCACTAAGGCAATCTCTGTAGGGCTCAAATTTTACTTTCAATAAGCTTCCTGAGCAATTACGTACAGTCCTACTGCTCCAAATGGAAATAAAATTGTATACACACCAGCTTCTTTGAAATGTTTACACAGCCACACTAAGCAATACATGAGTACATCTTAACAGTTTATTCTATGCTTTCATTATTCTGACTTTCTTTATAGATAAACAGAAGTTACACTTCTAAAGTGATATTTAGCCACATCCTATGGTATGAACTCGGTTTTAATACAAAACACTCATAGTAAAGAATGCAATTACATAAGCTTCTTGTTGAACTAGCAAATCTTTTTCTTTTTTTTTTTTTTTTTAACTACTGGCTTTGTGACAGAACAATTGAGTTCCAGGAGTCACATCTTGTTAAAGAGCATATCACATTTCTACTTCTCTAGAAACAGTACTTCCCATTTCCTTAGAAGTTTCTATGATTTGTGTCTTAATTCTAGAGCAGTATTTTGATGTGTAACTAGACAAAGACTTAATAGTCTCACTGCCATCAGCTGAAATAGCAATAGGCTTCGCCTACTTCTAAAAGCATAATGTGAAGAACCCCACTGTACGTCCTGTGAGCTGAAAGTTGACCCAGGTATGGACCAATTGCAGTACAATTCTTCCAAATGTTGACCTGCCGATGAACTAAACATAGTCTCACCTCTATTTAGAATATAAAAATGTCCTTTTGGTTACTTTAGTTTGATAGGGTAACACAGGCATATGAACTACGAAAGTTTACTGAATTGGAGAGAGAATCTTTCTATTCCTCATGCTGAGCTTTGCTATTGTCAAAGTTCTTTGACAAGCTAGCCATCTGCTATGGTCTTCCATACAGAATACACACTGTGAGACCTGGAACTAGCGTATATGTGAATACAATGTGTGCTCCTTAGTACAAATAACGTACTTAAAATGAATGTCAAGTCCTCACGGGGAGTTCACCTTGTCCACACTTCTACAATCTCTAGGTAACCTTGAGGCAACCAGCAATACATATCTTTGGGAGACAAATGTTGTACCTCAGGTTGCACTTCATTTGTCCTTCTCTGTAGCATCTTCAAAAACAGACTGTAAAATTAGTTAGGGTGGGAGTAAGATTTTTCTAAAATCCAGAAAACTAACTCAAACTAATAAAGGTAGTACTTTCCCATGAGTTGTAGTGAAACACGGGCCTACTCTATATTATCCTGAATCCGAATATAGAAATCAGGGGCTAGAAATCAAACAGCAATTAGATTCAAATCACTAAGTTATCTTACTGAGTTAAGATAAAGGTGAAATCCTGTATACAAAGACCTGATTGTCTTGTTTACCATGAATCTGCTGATCTGTGAGACTCTACCTAGACTCAGGGGCCTGTAACAGTCTTGGATCTATATAACTAAAATGACGCTACTCTGATGGGAAATCAATGCAGCGATCCGTGTGAAGGTGGAACATGACACATTTTAGCCTCATCCTTAACCACCATTCACATCTCTGCAGGGACGAGGGGTCCAAGAAGCTGCATAGTCGTAGGATTTCCTGATAGGATTGAGGATGGTGGACAGCTCTATTTCCTGTCCTGTTTCTATAAAGCTAAGTCAACTTTATGCCATGTTAAAAGCCTATTGTATCTTATTAACATACTAATACAAATGTGACCACTGCTGCTAGTGGCTCATCTATTCTAATAATTCCACTTCTGATGGATTCTAATTCAGTGGAGGTTTTTTTTTGGTGAGGAAGATTGGCCCTGAGCTAACATCCATGCTAATCTTCCTCTATTTTGTACATGGGAAGCCACCATAGCATGGCCTGATGAGCGGTGCATAGGTCCATACCCTGGATCCAAACCGGCAAACCTCAGGCTGCTGAAGTGGAGTACACAAACTTAACCAATATGCCACTGGACAAGCCCCTTCATGGAGTCTTTTTTTCTTCTGAAATATTTGTTCCTCAAATCTTTGTATCATCCTGTGAGTTCACTTCCACTGGTGATATTGACTACTATCACACAATGCACATTCACTGCAGATTCCCCAGCATCAGAGGATGTATAAGCCCCAGGATGAAGAGTGCAAGGCACCAAGTATAGACAGTAAATCTTTCCCCTGCCCACAAAACAAATTGACCTGTGTCTCCTAGGGAGAAGCAGATTTAGGGGGAGAAATCTCCATGGGTAAATTGCCAGTCCTGAGAATGTAAGAGTGGTAGGGATGTTATTACTTGAGATTAGTTGTACTGTACTCGAGCTATTTTTCATGGCTTCTCTGCTGCCACGACTACTTCTGAGGACGCAAGTCAGCACAAGTGTCAAGTAAGCACTGCTTGTTCTAAAAGCGATGCAGGCAAGGAACAAGACCCAAACTCATACAGTTCATTTTCTGCTGTATCTTCTCATTGCAGTGTTTGGCCTGAGACAGAAGACATCCAAAGCCACTGCCCCACAAACTCACTGGTCATTCCCCAGCTCAACCTCCCCTAGAGTCGCAACTTCTGTTCTAGAGTTTCCCACATATGGCACCTCTTGGACTGATCTTGAGGAAGAGGACCATCAGTTATACTTGTTCACCATCTTACTTTAATGTGAACCTCACCCCTCCCCCCGCCAAGAAGACATTTAAAGGTGCTCGGGACCCAGTCTCTCAAAGTTTTTCTGTCTGACCTTTGATTCTAACAGGCCCATCTAAGATTTCTCCATGTTGAGAATCTCATCTGTGTGATGGATACTATATTACAAAAGAACTTAGAAAAATATTTTCACTTGTCAGGTGTCTATATCTACCTCTAATGCCCTGAAATCTTAACACAGATCATTCAACAGCACTCGAGGGATGAACTGTAGTCTGAGGAGGAAGGTATTTGTTTGATATGATATAGGAAATATAAATTCAATTATTTGTCACCAAAGATGGGCAAAGACCATTAGCCATGAATGTCTTAATATTGAAACGTTACTTTTGGGCTGAGAATTTCCCTTTAGGTAATAACTATAAAATGAGTAAGACATTTTCAAAGAGTGAGCTCCGAGTAGAGATGAAGGTAGGGCAGCCTCAAGGAACAAATGGAAAGAGGGACCTCAACCTAGGAAGGAGGTCCTAACAACTCAGATGGGTAGTCCACACAACTAAAAACTCATCTGAGTGGCTGAGATGCAGAACTTCATTCAGAAGTATTTTTTAGTCTGCTTACTCTAGGAACCTAGAGCTAATAAGTTCTGTCCTTACAAAAGCCAAGCAGTTGGTAATACATTCCTTATACTCTTTTCCCGTATGTTCTGAGTCCAAGAGTTGGGAGGGAGAGGGAGGAACAGCTTAGAATGAAAACAAAACATAGTGGTGGTTCTTTATCCATAACTGGACTTGACATAGAAACAAGCTGCTACAGAGAAACTGAGGAAACTGGGTTGTAACAAGGTCATTCCACTAGTCTAGAGCAGTCTCAGGCTATTCTCATAGCGGTGTCTCCCTTCCCATAGGGCATCATTATTGGGAGTGCCTGTATTAACTTCAAGGGGGCTGCTCTGCCTTTAGGCTGAACCTTTAACTCAATTCCTATAGCACACTTCTGAGACTTGGTCCTTCAGATTTATATCTGCATTAGAACTTCCCTCTTGTATTCTGTTCTAGGATAAGGAAGGGAAAGCATTGTTAAGCTATGTATTGAAGGCTGTGACAGTTACATGGCTCTTATTCTCAAGTATCTGGGAGCAGTGTCTTGAAAAGAGAGCTCATGAGGGATTTACATTCATAAGAGGTATTAGCTCTTCCCATAGGAGAGACTTATGAGCATGAATTGAAGATTTTTCAGTGGTACTCACCATAACTGGATTAGAATGGGCCCTCTGAGGAGCAGGTGCCAACATGGAATTAGATGTCAGGTTATTGAGGGGAAATGCCCATGAAGGAAATTAAAGAGGGATCCTGAGGCTGGAAGAACCATGAGAGACGCAGGCCTGCTCTCTGGGAGGAAGGGAGAAAAGAAGGGAAGGAAGGTCTTAGACTTCAATGCATTGCTAAAAACTTTTGTCAAGGCTACAGGGATTCCTCGAGCCAAAGGCACCCATGAGGAGTCACAAAAATAGACCTGCCTTATTAGTGTTGTGCCCATCCATTGGTTGGAAGCAGCCCATTGGCAGTAGAGCCTAGGCAATATGATGGGTTTCAGGGCACATTGAGTGGGGCTGTCAGTCAAATATGCTCCCTGCAGTCAAATCTGTGAAGCATATCTTCATGGCCACCACAATCCATTCTTGTATTACAGATCTCCTTCAAACAGATTTGGGGAGCAGCTCCTCCATACTTCCCATGGGCCTATCTTGCTAAGGGTAAACTTAAGGAAGGTTAGTGGGATGAACTATAGCCCCAGTCCCTGAGATCCAACTCAGAGCCACAATTATTATTCATCCTCTCCTATCTACTTGGAATTCACTTCACCCTCAGCTGTTCTTTGCAAATCTTCGTGGCTTACCTGGTGGTGTGAGCTAAATCTTCATTCTTGAGGGGGCTTAATCGTTGGTAATCCTACTCTTCCCATTTTGGGGTTGTTGCACATGTACACTCATGGTTACAATGGAGCAAGTGAGTACCATAAAATGCCCAAATAGATTATCTGGCTTTTGCACATATTTACAGATTCTTCCCCTCATCCATTGTACAAAAGCAGCCCTATCACTTCAATTCAGAGTCAACTATTCCTGCCAGTATGGTAACTTCTTCTAACTTGTTGGTCCCTGGGCATAGAAGTCCAAAGAAACCTGATGGCAGCTATAACTTGTAGCTCAATGGGACACTTGCTGTGTTCCTTAGCAAGAGTGAACCCCCTTTGAGGACCAAGACTTCCAACCCTGTAGAGCCAAGATTTTCAGGGGCAGGAAGCAAAACTCCCCTAGTGGATCATTGGGAGTGATATGTGGAGTATTTCTTCTTCCCTCTCTTCGTTCATTCCTGGACTCCTGTATTCTTCCTACTGGGGACACAGCACCATGTAAATGTCTGATTTAATGCATATATTGCATCCTAAAAAATGAAAAAAATGGCACTCCACTTATATGTAATGCTGCCTCTGAGCTGCTGCTTTAGCTGTTCTTGTAGAAGATTGCTCCAGCATTCTTTGAGGCCAACTGCTTCTGGCTAATGAGATAATGTGATAGAACCAGTGGATCCCATGGTGATGAGGCCTATCCTCCATGATACCCTTCTCTGAGGAATAGTCCTTTTTTTTCTTTTTTGAGGAAGATTAGCCCTGAGCTACCATCTGCTGCCAATCCTCCTCTTTTTGCTGAGGAAGACTGGCCCTGAGCTAACATCTGTGCCCATCTTCCTCTACTTTGTATGTGGGACACCTGACATAGCATGGCTTGCCAAGAAGTGCCATGTCCGCATGAGGGATCCGGACCAGCGAACCCTGGGCCACCAAAGCAGAGTGTGCGAACTTAACCACTGCACCACCGGGCTGGCCCCTAGTCCTCTTTCTATACTACGCCATGTGGGACCTCTTGCCTGTAGTCAGGCATTCAGGAAGCCCTCCAAGAGTAGTACTTTCCAAAACTCTATAGACAAGAAAGGTGAATCCATACCCAGAATAAGCATGTATCAGTGGCCGTACAAACTACTGGGCCTTGCAGGAGAGAAGAGGTCCAGAGTAGTTGACTTGTCACCAGATGGCCTCCTTGGGGAATAATAGTGTTGTATCTGGGTTTCAGCATTGATGTCTATTGCTGACACTCAGAGGCAGCAGTAGCTAGTCAATTTTTGTCAGTGGGAGTCTACATGATTGGGTCCATACACTCTCCTTTGCTGCTACTGTTGCCACTCCATCTAACAACCCACCATACCACTTCTGAGGTGATCGAAGATGACTATCAATTGGCAGAATCACTTCACTTGTTCAGTGCCTCTCTTGATGGATACTTTATACGGACACAAATCTTCACAGTTTGGCTCAACTCCCATATGCCCACCTTTATACCTCTATCCCAAATCTCCTTGCCTCTAATCCTCCAGTCTTTTTCTTTCCAGGCCCCTGCCAAAAGATTTAGATATTGTCATCTTGGGCCACTTTCACAGAGTGTATGACCACTTGCACCACTTGGAATTCCACCAACTGGAAAGGCTTTGATCCTCCACCGTGTCAAGGCCTCAAAGCCACCCTTTATGTGATTGTAATGTATCTGCCATCCAGTTTAGGTTGTACTTTTCCAACACATCTGTAAACCAATGTCTGGCTTTTTCCTCCTTCAGTTGGTTGTAATAGACTGCTTCATATGGCCAGGGGAGGGGGACTGTTGCAAATGTTGATGACATGCAAGTCTAGGATACCTACTCAACTTATGCCCTCTGGTCCTCCTATGTTTAAACCCGGATGAACCACTTCCACCATTATATACTACTGCTGGAGCTATATGATTTTATGATAAAGCAGATCTCATAATGGGTAGTTCTGGATGCATGATCACTTCTTGGCCCATGGCCAAGTGTCCTGTCTCTCACAGGGTCCAGTAAAAGGTCGAGAGCTACTTCTCAACGTTCTACAAATTTCTGCTGTATATAACACAGCCTAACTCCAGTACTACAGGCCTGTGTAGAGAATTCCATAAACTGAATGCTGCTTTTTCTATCATTGATACCTCCAACACCTGAGTCTGCCAGTTCCTAAGACCTAAGCAGCAGTGATGCTTGCACCAGCACCACAACATGGACCTGAAACAGAGCCCTTTCTCTCTGGGACCTCTCAAAGCTGGAAACCTTCTATGTCTTTTTGTATAAGGACAAAAGCAGGATTCCTAAGTGAGGAATGCATTATCTCTAGAATCCAAGGTGGCCTGCCATGTATTATGCTTCATTGTAGTAGATGCATGATGAAGATCTTTTACTTTGGTAACATTCCTTACCATTGGACTCCTAAAGCTCGACTGAGGTGCTGGGTTCCTGAATATTCTTAGGATTTGTCTCCTACCCTTTGGAGCTTATGTCTTACTAAGGCCTCTACTATACCAAACACTCTCACTCATTTTGCCCAATCAACATGATGCTGTTGAAGGACCACTAATGTTCTGTAGGATGTCCAGTCATCTTAGGGCTACGTTATGACACAAGAAAGAAGAGTTAACATGACCCTGAGGCAAACTGTATATGAGTACTATAGCCTGCCCCATGTGAATATAAACTGGTTTTTGTCTTTTATAACCAGAATGAAAAATAATATATTTGCCAATTCTCTATCATGCACCTAGGAAGCATTTTTTTTTTTTTACTACTTTAGAGAGAAGTTTCAAATTTTCACTTGGCCTTCCCTGCTGTGCTAGCTCCTACCTCACAAGCCAGGATCACCATATGGTAGTTACTCAACTCTAATTATGGACTAAGTGACTGGAGAAATTACCACCGGATGTGTTTGTGCAACCAGGACACACTGAGAACTGGACTTTCTCCAGGACTCTGTTTACTAACTGGACTCTACTAGAGTAAAGGCCCAACTCTAACAGGGACCATGATTATGCTTTTGACTTCTGCATATCAATGTCAACTCAAATTCTGTTCAATAATCTTCCATGTCTGAGAATTCTCCTGTTTCTAGTATAAAGTTGAGTAAATGGCCAGTTATCTTTTAAGAGGAATCATCATGGTATATAATAGGCATGAGCTTTTCAGAGTTCTTCAATTTAGGGATCCAGGTATCTCTTTAGTTAATGAGTGCTAGACCTGAAAACTGGCGCAGTTATGGGAACTGAGCAAGAGATTGACTTCATTGGAGTAATCATCCTCAGCCTTCTAATCCATTCTTGCCTTGTTCTTATAAATGGTAAGCAGACACTTGCTGGCTGCCCATCTGTTTTGGCCCTTGGGACACAATACTCTGTCATCTCCACAACTTCCTGTGGGCTAAGCCCCTTTAACTTTGTCAGTTCTTAGAGTAACTTCAGCCTTCTGACTTGTGGTCTAGTCCTTCTGCCTGGCCTTTATTGTCCCATTTTCCCCACAGGTGTTAATGAGCCCACATCTGTAACTACCTTTGCTGCCGTCAGCTCTGGTATGCAGAGGAGAGCCACCATTGAACTTCTCCTTGGTGCTAGTGCCCATGTCATTAGGTTATTTATGATGGCTTTGATGTCGTGTCCTCCATTGATGTTAATTCTCTAGGTCTTCTGTCCTTACCTAATATGTCTATTACAACATGACCACTTCCCTTTTCTTCCTCCATCTTTGAGGGCAACCTAAGCATTTTCACTTTGCTGAGCATTAGCCATGATTTTCAGACTTAAAAAGAGCCAAACTTGCAGTGAGTTTGTGCTATCTTTTAGGGTTCTTGCAAAGGTGATAAGTCCCACATCCTAAGAAAGTGCCCCCGGGTTTAATTTTTCTTCATTTCATCTTCTATTCCATGATATCCCTTGATCAAGTCCTCCTAAATCCAATCCCAGGGACACTCGTGTCTCCTGTCGGTATGTGCTAGCTAATTTTGAAAACTCCTTTACTGTCTAGTTACTTTTTTCCCGTATCAGGCCCTGCCCATCCCCAGCAAGGGTCTGCTGCCTTTTATCCCTAGTTGTCAGCCTGGCAGCCAGGAGAGGAGGTGAGAACATCTCCTGAGGTGACACCTGTTGCCTCACAGAAGTGCTACCTCTTACTAAGGAAAAGTGGGTCACCTCTGAAAGCCTAAAGCATTTAGGATATCTGCAGTGCCAACATCCTCAAGGGCAGCTATCCAGATGTCCTCATGCCGTGTTGTGTCCCAGAGTCTCCCAAATAGAGCCCTGACCTTAGAATAACAGATGTTTTTTGGCCGAGCATCCAAACATCTCCTATTCTGTGTCTCTAACAATTGTCTTTAGCCTGCTGCTCAGCTGTGTATCAGTGCAGGAGTATAAGGGCCTCTTCTAAGCTACCAAACAGGCATTCTGGCTCTCAAACTTAACCATTCACTTCCTGTTAATAGACCTCAATCTCGCTATCCTTCTGCAGGACACCAATACAACTTAGAAAAACAAACTTCACTGTCTTTATAGGTTGTCTCCCCCCCACCACCACCACCATGTTTTCCAGATGCTGGAATCACCACACCTACAACCATGTGTTCCTGTACGGGGATGTTTTTAGTTCAACACCAGTGAAATCTTTAGCAGTTGAGCCACCATCTTGTGTGAGGTACTACCTATGCCCTACCTACTAACTAGTCTGGCCTCCTCTTCATCCACCAGGCAGTTAGTGAGCCCCCATCTTACCTTCTGCCTTCTCTGACCACTATTGGTCCCCCAAGAATCTGACCACAAATGGGATCAGACATGTGAGATTTGTTGGACGTTATGCCTATGGGGAAAAATATGGAGGGATCCAGAGGATCTTGAGTGAGCTATTGCATCACAATGCCAGTCTGACCTCTATAAAGGATCGAGAGAGAAGGAAGGAATGTCTTAGACCTTAATATATTTCTGAAAGCATTTGCAAGATCAATGAGGAGTCTAAGAACCATAGTTGCCTATTGAAAGTGTTGTGTCTTGCAAGAACGGGCCTCCCCTATGTCCTTGTCATACCCAGTCACCGGCTGGGAGCTGCTTGGAAGAAGCATGCCCTTGGCAGAACATGGTGGTATTGGTGTATTTGAGATGGCAGCAGCTAAGGTTCAATCACACTGCCTGCCCTAGGAGTTGTGGGCAACAGTTAAACGTTGCCACAACAATCGCTGGTTTCTTGTATGTTCTGTAAACTCCTCAGCCTTTTCTGGTTAGGTAAGTAACTTAGTGCCTCTTGGCTGCATCGACATTTCACAACATTAAAATACATAAGACATTGATTATGGCTGCTGTAGTCCCTCAATTCTAATTTGACAGACTGCACAGTTTTGCAGAATAAAGGCAAGTTAATTCATGTGCCAGGCTGAATTCCAAAGGAAGTATCAATGTAAAATAATCCATAATCTATAAATCAAAATTGGGATGAGTTTATCAGGAGCCAGGTCTGAGAAATATAGCTTTGGGAGGGGCCTCCTTCTCCAAGGAAGGAAGCATACCCATAAGGGGGCTGCACAGAGTAGTTATATACTGCCTTGGAATAAAGAATTTACATCACATATAACAGGAATATCCCTTTTACAACAGTCATGACATTGCTTTGCTAGCATAGCAGGTTAGTAGTCAATCCTTCGTCTCTAGGAAGAGATGTTTATCCTTAAGGAAATGCCCATATGGGAGGAAGCTACATCCCTATCCTTAAGGACATCATTCTTGTCTTTGGGACACTGTAAATGTTTAAAGCAGATGTATAATGATATACAGTGCATGCTCAACAGGCCACATCAGGCTCTTTATGAAAAACAATTTCAGGCCAAATTGGTTTTAAACCAAATGGCTTCCTCATATACTCCAGTATATCCTACTGCTTTTCTTTCATAAGAAGAATGCCATAAGTTGGGTCCAAGTTTGTCTAAGCCCCATGAATATACTCTCTCAGAAAATCAAACTGTTCTACAATGTAGGAGAATAGCAAGACTTCTAATTTCCATCTGGAGGTTATAACCTGGTGGTTGGATGATATATTAAAACAACTGCAGAGGTAGTTCTGCATTTGAGCCTTGCCCTCACTTTCTCGTGCTCCACAGAAAAGGCTAGCAAGCATATACTTGGCACCAACTCTAAACGTCTTCCCCTGGTCCCTAACCATGGTGAGGTCTTTGCTTATGACTGCTTTTCCATTCATAAGGAGAAGAGAATTTGACTCCTCCAAACTCTGACATAAGGTTCAGGAAAGCTAAATATCATAATGGAGTAATGGGATAGAAGACAGAGATGTTAAAATATATATATATGAATATAATTAGAAAGCTAGTGATCACACGTTCTAGATATCCCAATAGTGGGGCAATTAATTGAAATAGCCAAAGCAAAATCAGAGGATATTTCTTTTCTGGTTCTCATGAAGTGGCCTTTCCTTTGCACTTGACTATTTCCTTTATGTCATGCCCATTGATAGTTTGTATGCCTGAAGCCTAGTACACTCAACATCTCCCTGCCTGTTTAGTTCATGGAGTGATGAAGTTTGTAATCGCACTTGAATTGAACCCAGCTCTACCCTTGGCTGTCCCTCTGGGAAGGGAACACTGAGAGGAGACTGCTTTGTTGATCTGTGCACTCTGTTCTAGGACAATGCGCATAGCTAATGTCTGCTGAGGTGGGAACGCAAAACACGCATCATTGAGATCACGGGGGAAAAGGCCTTTCAACTTTTTCACAGTTGACGAAAATGAGGATCAGAAAAACTAGAAGCTTTAGAGTTTAAAGAAACACTGCTTAATCCTGATTTTACCTCTTATAAACTGAGTGACCTTGAGCAATTCTTATCACTTCTGGGAAGTCAGTTTCCTCATCTGTAAATAGTCATTCCTGCCCTTACTGTGTGGTTGTGGGAATTACATTAGTAATTTTCTATCAGTAGCAGCTAAGTGCCTTATATATATTATCCATTTTCTAGGCATTGAGCTAACATTTAATCTGGAAGGTAAAGTCAATGTTCCTGCAAATGCTCAGACTCATAGCTTTACCTTCCTTTAAGATCCACTTAAACACATTACGATCAGAGATCCTACAGATGGATCGAGGGTGCAGGAGAGCTTCTGTGGGAAGGGGAAGGTTTTCCTTTCTATGGAGCCCTCACTTGCTTCAGGCCACTTGATGGGAGCAGCCTTCAGGGAAAATACACGTTTTAACATTGCCCTTGGTGGTCATCTTGTCTCACTTCCCTTCATTGAGCAGATATCTTTTCCAGGCCACATTCTCTTTCACGAGTGGTATTCCCCATACCTGCTGGACATACGGGTCAGTCATTTTCTAGAACTCTCCGTGTTTTATTGATACAGGCAGTTTTTGCTGCATCTCAATTGTTAGTCTTAAATCAGAAAACACTTTTCTTGCTGCTGAGGCCACTCTGATGCAATGACCTAGTTTTTAGGATTTACTTATTAAATATACACACAAACCTAAGTAGAAAGTAGTCTCATATAACACCACAATGTATCACAAACTCCAACCAAAACATTTGATCTAGACAGCTTAAGAAACTTTGTATGCAGTTTATAAAGCAAGTGTTCTGCCTATTTCCTTCTGTGTAAAATGTGAACAACACTACCTACCTCAGACAATGTCAGGATATTTGTAAGAATTAATGACAATAAGTGCTGCAGAAACATTAACTGCTACTTGTGTTACTAATGTTGTCATTGTTTTACCTTCTCTGCAACTCAAATATCCTTTAATCATTAAAAAAAAATTCTACCCTTAGAATTTAGATTTGTACATTCTTTCTAAGCATTCCTTTGGAATTACAAAAGCTGGAGACCACAGGGTCTAACAGCTCAGACTGCTTGAGAAGTTCCCAGTTGGGAAGCTGCCTACCGTATTTTAATAACTTCTCCATGAGCTCCTTTGAGAGAGAACGCAGTCTCGGTCATCTGATCTTAATTTCTATCTTCAGGATTTGGGGAAGTCTCTCTGGAATCTGCTTGGTGCATACAGCATAGACAATGGGATTGAGGATTGGAGGAACGAGGAGGTAAAAGTTGGCCAGCAGGGTGTGGATTGGAGGAGGCACCTGGTGACCAAACCGGTGAATGAGAGAAGAAACAGCAATGGGAACATAAAAGATCAGGATGGCACAGATGTGAGAACCGCATGTCCCCAGGGTTTTAAGCCTGGCTTCAGGGGTGGCCAGCCCCATGACAGCCCTGAAAATCATCACATAGGAGGCAGCAATGGCCATTGAGTCCAGGATCAGCACCAGAAAGCCAATGTTCAGCCCATAGACATTGTTGACCCTGCTGTCGCCACACACCAAAGTAACCACAGCCATGTGCTCACAGTAGGAGTGGGAGATGACACGGGCTTTGTAAAGGGGCAGCCGCAGGCGGATCATCAGAGGCAGGGGTCCAATGTAGAGTACACCCCGGAGGAGGGCAGCTAGCCCCAAACGTCCCACCACAGTGTGAGTGAGCACTGCGGTATGATGTAGTGGGTCATAGATGGCTACATAACGGTCAAAAGCCATAGCAAGGAAGATGCCTGACTCAACCGTGGCAAAGCAGTGGATGAGAAACATTTGGGCCAAGCAGGCATCCAAGCCAATGTCACCAGCATCAAACCAGAAGATTCCCAGCAGTTTGGGCATAGTGGAAGTGGACAGAACCAGGTCAATGACAGCCAACATGCAAAGGAAGAAGTACATGGGTTGGTGTAGGCTATGCTCCACCCTTACCACAGCAAGAATGGTGACATTCCCCACCACAGCCACCAGGTACATGGAGCCAAAGGGGATGGACAGCCAGATGTGCAGGGACTCCAGTCCTGGGATGCCAGTGAGCTGGAAGGAGCTGGGTACTGAGCAGACATTATGAAAAATGAGCATGACTGTTTAAAAGTGAAATCTCTTGGACCCCAAAATGCAGTAGAACTTTTTTTTCTGGAAATGAAAAACCAAGGATATTTTATTAAGTCCTCAAAGAACGGGATTATTGACTAAATAAGATTCTACAAACTTCTATGTTAAAAGTTATAGAATAATGTCATAGTATAAGTGGCATGTCATTACTATGTTATAGTGGCCACAAAAACTTATGAAACACAAGCCAAAATACATATTTAAATGAAATACATGAGCATGTTTTTTGCTATATGACTCTCAAGGAGTAAGGTTCTTGCACCAATGACTGAAATGACCTAAGGCAGACAGGTACCTATTAAATCTATAGGTAGGCTGTGAGGTATCTCTCAGGATCATATTAGAAGGTTTCAGAGTGAGAGCTCCTCAAAAGAGATACATTGATGCTAAGAGATAGTAACAGACTCTGTCACTAGATCTGAGACTAGCTAGACTCTATGGTAAGTCAAAGCTCAAGCTTGGGGCCAGCATTAGCTATTAGATGAGCTTAAGTGTTTAATCTTCAGGCTGAAATCACATGGCAGAGATGAGGGCTGGTGAAGAAGAGGGACTTCCAGAGGATGGAAACAAAGCGATTCCTGGAAGGAGAAAGCTGATCACTTGAACTCAGTTTGCGTCGGTGCAAAGGTAGAGCCTTGCAAGGGACTTCTGCCTTCATGGAAGCTGAATATAAGAATATTCCAGAAGTAGAGAGGATTTATCCCCAGGAAGGAAGAAGATAGCATTCAGTGCAGAGTGGCACAAAGCCTAGATGTTGAATATTTGGGCAAAGAAGTGCCCTTACTCAGAGTCCAGAGCAGCTGGCTAAAAGGGATGTGTGTACTTAGAAGACGAGGAAACAGTTTTGTCTTGTTTTTCAGGGTCTGAACGATCATATCAATGTATTCTTTAGGTACAGTAGTCTCCCCTCATCTTGCAATTTCACTTTCTGTGGTTTCAGTTACCCACAATCAACAGCAGTCGGAAAATACTAAACGGAAAATTGAAATTTTCCATCCCAGGACTGGATTTAAATTATGTGCTGTTCCGAGTAGCGTGATAATCTCATGTTGTCCTGCTCCATCCTGCCTGGGACATGAGTCATCCTTTTGTCCAGTGTATCCTTGATGTGCACACTACTTGCCCATTAGTCACATAGTAGCCATAGTTATCAGATCAACCGTTGTGGTATCACAATGTTTGTGTTCAAGTAACCAGTATTTTACTTAATAATGGCCCCAAAGTGCAGGAGTAGTGATTCTGACAATTCGAATATGCCAAAGACAAGCTGTAAATTGCTTTCTTTAAGTGAAAAAGTGAAAGTTCTCAACTTAAGGGAAGAAAAATCATGTGCTGAGGTTGCTGAGATCCATAGTAACTTTTATTACAGTATATTGTTACAATCCATTTTACTGTTAATCTCTACTGTACCTAATCTATAAACTAAACTTAATCATAGGTGTATATATATACATAGATAATATACAGGAAAAAATGTGTATATATAGGGTTCAGTACTATCCGTGGTTTCAGGCATCCACTGGGGGTTATGAAACATATCTGCCACGGACAAGAGAACTACAGTATATGAGAGGAATGTCAAGGTGAGGAAGAAGCATGTAAGAAGCTTTGTCTTCTACATCCTGAGCTTAATTGGGTTGAATATAGCAGAGTAGTCAGTAGTCTGGGCTTTAGAATTTTCCAGATCTGGCTTCAGATCATGGCAGTAGGAGCTCAGGAAAATTACCTTATCTTATTAGTTAAATACAACTGACTTCATTTCATAACAAACTTAGCATGGCATGGAGAAGTCAGGATTAAATGAGAATTCAGCATCTGACACATAGCAACTAGGCATTAGCTCTTCTTAGTTGAGACTAATGCATAAAACAAAAAAATACATTCAATAAACCTCAAAGAACTTCAGAATGTCTATCTCTCTAGGAAGCCATGGGGCGGGTAAGATGACAACTCGTATGATCCCATGGTAGTGTCTTGATCCCCCAGAACTCCTCTCCATGAGCTGGGTTTCATCTCCATGTCAAGATTCTCATAAACTACTACGAATGGGAACAGTAGCTGAAAAGAAGGGAATATTAAAAGGCTGAGTCATTGGGGCTGAGAAGAAAAGGAGTACACAGGAACCAGCCTGTGACTGGAGTGACCAGGTGGGGTGAGGTGAGGACCTTAGCTGGGGGGAAACTGTCTGGTTTTTCACCCTGTGTGCTGGTTATTCTGTTTGTCCCTCCAGATCCCCGTTCTGTGTCCCTGGAAGCTTCCTTTATAGGCTGCATCACCCAGATCCCCCTTTCCTCTGGTTTCTAGGTGGGCTCAGCCAATGTGAGGCATCAGCAGGAGATAAAAGAGTAAGACTAGAGATCAAGAACTAAGCCCCCAGTTCCCTTCTTGCCAGGAATATTTGGCAGTGTGTGGTTTTTATACCAAAGTCCACAGCTCCTGAAAAGCGACCCCTCCTGTGTCCTGGCAAGTGAATCTATACCCTCTGGTCAGAGCTGAGTTAGATAATGCTGCTAACTGTTAGTCACAGTGCTGCACCATCCCCTGTCAGTTTCCTTAACCCTGCCCAGGCCTCTGCAGATATTCCCTTCAATTACTCCTTGACTGTGCCATTTATTCTTGCATGGATATCAGACCAGATACCAATAGTATAGTCTTCACCCAGTATTGTCTTAAAGCCGACTGCTTCCTCAGCAGGACATAGGTCTGTTAAATTGTCAACTTTCACATTAAGTCTAAAGGCAAAAGAGCTATAATCTCATAGTATTTGAAGGCTAGATGATCTTTACCCTGATTCCAGACTTACAATAAAAGGGAACTTGTCTATGTCACCCTTACCTCTATCAACTGGCTTTCATGACTTGAAGATGTTATATTAAGCAAAGGTGTAATCCTGTGGAGCATAATCTTCTCTTACTCCAGAAAGGGAAGAATCCTTGAATGGAAAAATCAGAACTTTCCAGGTGAATGTGTCTCCTGTTTCCATGATTCTCTCTTATAGCAGTTCCCCTCCCCGGTGTTAGTGAGGAAGCTGTTTCAGCAGTCTACTTCCCTTCCCTTCCCTTCCCTTCCCATGCCATTTGAGTTCCATCACTACTGAGTCACAGCATGGGACCGTGGTTCCCACTCAGGTTTGGGCAGAGAGGTCGTCGTAGGAGGATATCACAGCCCAAATTAAATGAGACTAACTGCATACCTAGTGAATTACGGGCATGAGAAAGGGATTTCTCTTGTAAAGCAAGCAGGACTCGGCTACGTCACAGACCTTGTCAGATCCAAGCCAAGTGTCCTCAGTCCTCCAGACTGGCCTCGAGCTCTGGAGTAGGTGGGTTTGATTTTCATCCTCCTCTCTTTCCTTCCCCATACCTGACAACACAGCTGTTTTCCTGAGGGATGTCTCACCTCCATTTCATCTGTTCCTCTTCCTATCCATCTCCAGGAATACATCATGAAACTGAAAGGGGTAGGTGGAGAGATGTTCGACTGCTAGATAGGGGTGGGCTGAGCCTTGGAGTTAGCTTTGCTGACCCCCATCCTTTCCCTGAAATCCTAACGCTCCTTAACTTTTGTCTTCCTGGTCAGAAGCAACCTTTACACCTGAAACACAACAGAAAGAGGCCACTGCAGCTCCTATCCAAGGATGCTGCGAGGGTATAAGGAATCACAGTAGGCCGGCCTCCCACCTGAGCTTTATCCAAATACATTTGCCAACACAAGTCACAGCTCTTATTACTCCTTACCTAGCCCACTACCTTCCAACAAGGTTGAATTTTTCCCCTTCCAAAATATATTATGTTATTTTCCTCAGAGTTACCCATGTTCTTTTCTGATGTTGGAATGACATACTCGCATCTTCCTCACCTGGCTAATCCTTACATGTGACATCTAAGCTGTGGCAAGGTACATCTTAGAGAAGCCTGCTCCAACCCTTAGTCTATCCTTGGTGCCTGTCTTTGTCCTGCACACAGAGTGCTCCAAATTGCCTGCTTACGTGTATGTTTCCCCAAACAGCACGTAAGTTGTATAAGAGTAGGGAGCATGTCTCTTATTCTCTAATGTAATCCCTGTGCTAGCACAGTATCTAGCTATGCTGATTGAGAATAAAATAATGTGCCTATTTAAAGCACCTAGAGGTGTTTTGGAGGGTCTTGTATTGGCATTAGTGAACTAAAGACCAGTCCAGCCTCCTTGTGTGTGGCTCTGTGGACGCCACCCTTTCTGAGTCCTCTTCTGAGAGAATTCCTTCCCTCTGAGTCTTCTCTTGGAGACTCCTATAGGAGCACAGTCTAAAATGAGATTCCCATGCATCCCAAAGCGGTTTATCCTTGTAGGCTGGAAACTCTTCCTAATGACCTCTTTTCCTTTTCTAGATTCCCCTCTGTAAGATGCCCTTACCTCGACTAGGTAGTGTCAGTAAGAGCCTGACACTCTGCAAATGCCTCTGAGGCCTGGCACTTATAAGGATTCTGTTCAGGGGTCAAGGGAATTCCATCTAAACTCATAACCTTCCCACCTCCCTCAGTGGAGAAGGAAAATAGCAGGATTTGTCCCAGAAGAATGGACATAGAATCTATACTTAAGCACAGCTATCCTTGGTCTCTCAGGGTTGGTCCAGAGAAGTCTAAGGAGGACAAACCTTCTAATTGAGTCATGATCCGTTGGGTCCAAGTCCTGCTCTTGCTTGTTGTGTCTGGCCTCCCTTGAGTCTGCAGCTATTCTAAGGACACAAGTAGAAATCAAAGGCCCTTCTAGGGGAAGAACAAAGAATCTCCTTGGGATTAGAGCTCAGCCTGGCTGTAAATCTCTAGTGAAGTTTGATATCCTTACAGCATTTGGAGGTGATGGTAGAATCCCGAACTATAAGAAATCTGTGGTTACTCCCTAAATGGCAGATTTTTTTCTCCATTCTGGTCTACATTGTGAGGGAAGGACCCCATGGACTTGTGGGTAGAGCAGTGCATCTCATTTACATCCTTCTGAACCCAAACGTTCCCAATCTAACACCCCATTCCTTGGAAAGACAGAGAAGCCAAACTGAGAAAGCACAGTTGATCTCTTGGTGTATCCTATGGGATGCTCATGGGTTAGTGGGGCATAATGCTTTAGGACAGGTGGCAAGACACAGACTTTGAAGCTCCAGAGGCTTGAGTTTGCAAGCCAGCTCAGTTACATACCCACTGTGTGACCTTGAACAAGTTATTTCATCTCCATTTCTTCAAGTGTAAAATAGGAATAATGCCTATCTCTGGGAAGTATTTATAACTGAGATACTGCATATAAGTGGGCTAGTAAAAAGACAAACATACCAGGTGCTTAATAAGCATTGTCATTATCACCAGTACTGCTGTTGTTGTCTTCAAGAGGGATTAGCTCTTATAAGCCTGGGGGAGAGATCCTAATTTTCTCCTTCAGACCAGGAGCTGGTATGGTCAGAGCAGGGGCTAATGCAGTAGAATCAATACAGAAAAGATCTTATTTTCACCCCTACTCCCTTTACAGAGGATCCTACTTCTCTGGCACCTCAGGAGAAGCTGTGAACTTCTAGAAGTTTGCTACCTGCTCCCCAACCGTAAACTTTACATTCTATGTAAAACTGCTTGTAGTTGCTGCAACATACAGGGTTATTTCTTTCCTCTATGCCCATGCATATGTTATACCCTCAGCCAAATTATCCTGAAACTTGCTTCAGTAATTACCTCCTCTAACTGATGAACTCTGCCTTGAAACCTGAATAAGTGAGCTATTTTTTGTATCTGGCTGTGTTGCACAATATTTACACATTCCAAGTAATAAATCAATGCATTTGAAGTGATTCATGTTAAAGGTCATAGTAAGTCCTCTCCCTTGTCTTAATAATTTGACTTTATGGACCAACTCAAAACAACCTTTTTCAACTGATGGAGAGGTGTGCATGTGAGATGTGTGTAAGAACATTAAAGATATTCACTTCTCCTGTAGAATATCTTAAATCTACAAGAATAAGCCAGATGTGTATTCAGTCTTGGAAGCAGAGATGAGTTAGAAGCAAACATGGTCTATGTTCATTCTAACACTGTACAGGAGAGGGCTTGTTGGACCAAGGATGAGATATCAATGGCAGACTGGGCTCTACAACACAAAGGAATACATCAAGCTTGGTGTGATTAAATAACAATCCTTCATTTAAATGTGCCAACTCAGCTTTATGTCTTCATCCAACCAACCCTATCTTACAACCTGGTTTCCCACATAGGTCAATCAAAGGTGAAGAGAACATGCTGGTCAGGCCAACATAATGATACCAAGGGACCCAAAATGTTTCAATTTCTATAAATTGAATACTGGATTTCTCGTTTATAACTTTTCAATGAGTTGTTACTCTTGCTTTGAAATAAGCTGCTGTTCCTGTTCAATCCTAAAAGATCACAACTCTAAGCTTGTTAGGCCAGGTGCTGTATTGGGGTATGTGGGAACAAATAGCATTTGGGTGTCATGAATACCTCATCTCTGAAGTCAGAAGATTAACTTTCTCATTTATAAATGGGAATATTGACACTCAGTTCAGATAAAGCATTTTGCCAAGGTCCTCCTAGCTTATGTAGCAGTAATGCCAGGGTTTGGGATCTGGGATCAAACTTGAGCTCATGCTCCTTTCTGAGGGAGGTGGGATACCAGAGTAGTTAAGAGCATAGACATGAGCCCAGCCTCATGTGACTGATTGCTAGTACTGACACTAACATGTGTCCCTGACCAAGTTATCCCTAAACCTATTTTCCTTATCTTCATTCCATCCATGATACCCACCCCTTTTGTGAAATTTCTCATATCCTTTATCCCATCCTGAACTTGCTGAATGTTCTTCATCCCACTGATAAACTTTCTCTGAACCTCAAACCATCCAATCCCTAGCCTCCCTATATCCACCCTTACACAGGGCCACTGATAGTCTAGTCTTCTATTTTCCAGCATATGGGAGGTTTCCGTTGGAGCTGAAGCAACTGTGGATGTGCAGCTGGATGAGAGAATCCACTTCAGATGTATACCCTCAGACACTGGCTAGACGCCACTTAGACATCTCAGTTAATTCACATGTCAGAATGACTTGGCAAATGTTGGGTTGTATTACCCCAATAAATAAAAAATAATCTTCATATTTTTAATTTTTAGTCATTGAATGAAGTCCCCATCCTAGCATCAGCAAGTGCTCCTCTCTTATGTTATGTTCTCATCCTCTTACTGCCTTGTGTTGCTGTACTTCGGTTCCTCTGGCTATCATCTCCCAGATCCTTTTTCTCCTTCCCTTTTTACCAAAACAACCTTATGGGATATGAGCTCTTATAATCCCCACTTCTCAGATGAGGAAACTGAGGCACAGAAAGGCTAACTAATTTACTTGGGATTTACATAGGTCGTGGTGAAAAACTAAAGTTTTGGATTCATATACCCTAGGTTCAAATTCTCCATTTTTCATTCCTAGTTTGCTAAGAGCCTTGTGACTACATGTTGTCAAATGCTTTCTCTACACCTACTGATATCATTTTTCTTTAGCCTGTCAAATTACAGCAGTTTTTTTTCCAAATGTTGTCAGCCATGCATACCCAGAATAAATTTCATGTGGACACAGTGTGCGTTCCTATGCCTTGTTAAATTCAATTTGCTAATATTTTTCTGAGCACTTTTGCATCTACATTCATGATATACTCACCAGTGAACCCATCTTGGTCAGGTGCCTTGTTCTGAAAGATTAACTCATTTTTTTAATAAGTATATTCACATTTATTTCTCCTTGTTTGAGTTTGGTAGAGTGTCCTTCAAAGAGAGGGTCCATTTCATCTAGGTTATCAAATGTATGAGCATAGTGCTATTCAAAATACTCCTTTTATTATCCTAATATCTATGAGATTAGTAGTGATGGCCCCTCTTTCATTTCTGATATTAATAACTTCTATTTTTTTCTTAACCTGGCTAGAGGTTTATCACTTCTATTGATGTTTTAAAAGAACCAGCTTTTGGTTTCATTGACTTTCTCTATTGAATTCCTCTTTTCATTGATTTTGGCTCTAATGTTTTGTTTCTTCTTGCTTTAAGCTTAAATCACACTTTTTTGTCTAGCTTTTCAACATAAAGCAGGTGGTTTTTTAGATCTTTTTTTTCCTAACATGAGTTCAATGCTATAAATTTTCCTCTAAGCACTGCTTTCGTGGCATCCCACAACTTTTAATGAGCTGTATTCCTTTTCACTTATTTCAAGATATTTAACTTCTCTTGAGTCTTTGCCCCAAATGTTGAAGTGTGTTTAATCTTCCAAGTATTTACGGGCTTTCCAGCTGTCTCCATTTCTAGTTTAACTCCTATTTTGGTCTGAAAGCATACTCGGTATGATTTACTTTAAATCTGCTGAGGTATGTTTTATGGCCCAGAACGTGGTCTACCTTCGTGAATGTTCCATGTGAGCTTAAAGAATGTATTCTACTGTTAGATGATGTAATCTATAGATGTCAGATCCAATTGATTAATAGTGTTATTCAGTTCAATGACGTCCTCACTAACTTTCTGCCTGCTGGATCTATCACTGATAGAGTGATGTTGATCTCCAACTATAATTGTAGATTCATCTGTTTCTTCTTGAAGCTTTAGCCTCACATATGTTGATGCCCTGTAAAGTACACACATATTAAGGATTGTCTTCTTGGAGAACTGACCTCTATCATTATCTAATGCTCCTTTTTATCCCTGATAGTTTTCCTTGCTCTAAACTTTAGTTTGTCTGATATTAATATAAGCTACTCCAGATTTCTTGACTTTTTGTTTTAGTAAAGGGACACCTAAAGTTATACTTTGCTTTTAATCTGTGTCTTTATACTTAAAGTAGATTTCTTGTAGACAATATAATTGGGTTTTTTTAATCCACTTTTTTAAAGATAAAAGTATTGAAACCCAAGAGTGTAAACATGCTCAAGTTCTCACACCTTTAAAGATAGTCAGGGCTGGCTAACCATTTTTAGATACCTGGTCTTTGATTCTGACCAGAATCAAATGATCTGTTGCTGTCCAAGGTCCTGAGGCTGGACAGGTCTCCTGGGATATCTAATTCCTCTGGTTTCTGACCCTTCTTTCGTAGTCCACATTGTAATACTTTTGTATCTTTCCTGTGTAGGAAAACTGGAATACACTAGAATCCTGGAGATTATTTTGATGCAGACACAGGGAGAAGTGACAAGAAGAAGAAAGTATAGCTCAGGTGGCAGACACTTCCAAAATCATATTTGAATGGGGTCATAAGGGCCCAAAGGTGTTAAGAGAGCTATCATCTTTTGTAATTCAGACATGGCCTGCTTTTGTTCAGGTCCGTAGTACAGTTTTCTCCTGTACAGTTTTTCAGATGGAAGCAAGCGATATTTCTAGATGCGGAATATGCATTCTCCAAATTCCAAATAAACCAACCTGACACGGAGCTTCTTGTTTGGTTCTAGGGATAGGTAGCAAGAGCAGTTGATTTTTAGTCACTTGTGGAATATCCTGAGTAGTTCCTGCCCAAGTTGCTATTAAGAATTTTACCATTTGGGCAGGGTTTTCCTTGTTACCATTGGGACTTTGCTGGATTTATTAACCATCCCTGCGTGGTCACGTGCCTCGTCATTGCATTCAAATCAGTCCTAGCTCGCTCTTCAGTTTCTGATATTATAAGGTCATCAATAGACTATATTACTACACTTGAGATCTATATCAAGTCCAAATCCCTGATGACCAAATTATGACAGTAAGCTGAACAGTTCAGATAACCCTGTGCCAGCACAGTACAAGTAAATTGAGACACTTCCCATGTGAAGGCAAAGGTTCTTTTCTGAGATCGAGATAGAGAAAGCATTGCAAGATCAATCACTGAGTACCAGCCTCCTTTAGCTTGTATTTTTTGTATGGTTAAAATCATGTCTGGAACTGATGAAGCCATGAGCAATACAACTTTCTTTAAGCCTTGATAGTCTATTAGTCTCCATGACCCATCTGCCTTTTTATGGACCACACAGGACAATTGTACAGAGGATTCATTGGTATGTGCACTCCAGCTTCTAGCATGTCATTAAACTGGTAATCTTATCCACCAGGTATGCTATATTAAGTTAATCACTAGTGCAGGCTTGAGCAGTTCTACTAATTCCCATTTAGCATGTCCATTTAAAACTGGCCTGAGGGCAAACTTACATGCCTTCAGTATTACAATTTAGGTAGGGGAGGAAATCCCCGGTCAGACGCAATATCCATCCCAATAATTTAGGTAAAGATGTGACCATCTCACAAAGTCAGTTCAAAAATCTCAATTTTCATCCAAATTTTCACCTTAATCCCATCAACCATTGTATCTCCATATCCTTCCAATCTAACCTCAGCCCCTTTTAAGATTTCACCAATAGGTTGCAGAATCACAGTGCTTTGAGCTCCTGTGAATCTCAGAAAGGTTTCTCCCCACTCCCTTGCCATTTTACCCACACATGCAGATATGGCCTTGGGTCCTCAGCAGGGTGGGGCCAGAAGACCCTGGCCTCTAGTCATCATCAATCTATAACTTAATTAATCTGCATAGTCTTTGCCCCTGGCATTTCCTGGTCAGGTTTCTCGTCATAATCTTCCCCAAATTTCCTCATTAGCAATTTTCTAATCATGTTCTTTTTAAGTCCCTGACCATCCAGCCAAACCATTGACCACAGCCCAAGAATGGGTATATAATTGTGCCTCTGGCCATTTCTCCTTTTGAAAAAAGTAAACAACCAGATGCACTGATCCAAGTTCTTTCCACTGGGGGGATTTCCCTTCACCACTGTCCCACCATCAGGGATGTCCCAGAAAGGGATTATAGTGCAGCAGCTGTCTGCTTTCAGGTCATACCTGCATATTGTACAAAACCATCTATAAACCAGGCCCAAGTCTTTTTTTTTCTTTTTTTTTTTTTGAGGAAGATTAGCCCTGAGCTAACTACTGCCAATCCTCCTCTTTTTGCTGAGGAAGACGGGCCCTGAGCTAACATCCATGCCCATCTTCCTCTACTTTATATGTGGTACGCCTACCACAGCATGGCTTTTGCCAAGTGGTGTCATGTCTGCACCCAGGATCCAAACTGGTGAACCCTGGGCCACCAAGAAGTGGAACGTGCGAACTGAACCGCTGCACCACCGGGCCGGCCCCAGGCCCAAGTCTTGTCTTCATCTGTACATTGATCATAGGGAACTCCCCATGAAGCCATAGATACAGGCATGCAGAGAGAAGGTGTAGCAGGAGTGGGGAACATGGGCATTTGGGGCGCTTCATGTAACTTGTGCCTTTGGGGCCTGATCACATATATACTTCTATTTGATGGAGTGCTACTGTTCAAGCTCTAGTTTATGGCTTGGTGGGTCAAATAAAACCTAGTTTATGATGGGCGGCTTTGGTCACATGGTAACTGCATGGCCCATGCTCAAGCATTCAGCCTCTACTAAGGCCCAGTAGGATGCTAAGAGGTTTTTCTTAAATGGAGAGTAGTTACCCATCAAAGATGGCAGGGCTTTGATCCAAAATCCTAAGGCTCTGCACTGCAATTCATATACAGGGGCCTGCCAAAGGTTCCAGTCAGCATTCCTATCTGCCACTGATACTTAAAGCATGACTGGATTTGTTGGATCATACAGCCCAAGTGGTAAGGCAGCTTGCACAGCAGCCTGGGCCTGTTGCAGGTTCTACTTCTGTGCCCCACTCAAAACTAAAAGCTTTTTGGGTCACTCAGTAAGTGGGCCAGAGTAACACACCCAATTGAGGAATATGTTGCCTTCTAAGCCAAAAGAGGGCCACTAGGCATTGTGCCTCTGTTTTGGTTGAAGGAAGGGCCAGATGCAACAACTTGTCCTTTACCTTAGAGGGATATCTCAATATGCCTCACATCACTGGACCACAGAGCTTTCATTGAGATGGAAGGCCCCTGAATGTAATAAACTTTATTTTTTAGAGCAGTCTTAGGTTCATACAAAATTGAGCAGAGTACAGACCTCCTATATACCCCCTGCCCCCACAAATGCATAGTCACCTTCAGTACCAATATCTCCAACCAAAGCAGTACATTTGTTAAAATTGAACCTACATAGATGCATCATAATCACCTAGAGTCCATGGCTTACATAAGGGCACTCTTGGTGTTGTATGAGTTTGGACAAATGTATAATGACATGTATCCACCATGATGGTATCATACAAAGTACCGTCACTCCCCTAAAATCTCTCTGCTCCCTATTCATTCTTCCCTACCCCAATGCCTGCAACCATTGATCCTTTTACTGTCTCCATAGTTGGCCTTTTCCAGAATGTCACATAGTTGGAATCCTACAGTATGCTGCCTCTTCAGATTGACTTCCCTCACTTAGTAATCTGCATTTAACTTTCTTCCATGTCTTTTAATTGAGATAATTGATCTAACGTTAGTTTTAGGTGCACAACATGATTTGATATATGTATATGTTGTGAGATGATTACCACAAGGTTAGTTAAAATCCATCACCACACAGCTAAGCACCTTTTTCCTTGTGATGAAAACTTTTAAGAGTTACTCTTAGAAACTTTAAAATAAACAGTTATTAACTAGAGTCATCATGCTATACATTACATCCCCAGGACTTATTTATCATATAATTAGAAGTTTGTACCTTTTTGACCACCTCAACACATTTCACCTGTCCCTTACCCCCAGCCTCAGGCAACCACTGATCTGTTCTCTGTATCTACACGTTTCGATTTTTTTTTAGATTCCACATATCAATAATATACAGTATTTGTCTGGCTTATTTCACTGAGCATAATGCCCACAAGGTCCGTTTACATTGTTGCAGATAGCAATATTTCCTTTTCTACAGACACACAATATTCCCCTCTGTGTGTGTGTGTGTGTACGTGTGTGTGAATATGTACCATGTTTTCTTATCATCCATCAGTGGACACTTAGGTTGTTTGCGTGTCTTTGCTACTGTAAATAATGCTACAATGAACATGAGGATGCAGATGTCCTTGACAGAGTGATTCTTTCCTTCAGACAAATACCCAGTGGTGGAATTGCTGGATTATATGGTAGTTCTAATCTTAATTTTTTGAGAAACCTCCATACTATTTTCCATATTGCCTGCACCAATTTATATTCCCACCAACACTGTACAAGTGTTCCCCTTTGTCAATATCTTCACCTACAATTGTTATTTGTCTTTTTGATAATAGACAAGCTAACAGGTGTGAAGTAATATCTTTGTGGTTTTAGTTTGTGTTTCCCTGATTAGTGACATTGAGCACCTTTTCATGTACCTGTTGGGCAACAGTATGTCTTTGGAAAAGTCTATTCAGATTCTGTCCATTTTTTAATTGGATTCTTCTATTGAGTCATTTGAGTTCTTAATATATTTTAGATATTAATCCCTTATCAGATATGATTTACAAATATTGTCTCCCATTCCATAGGTTGCCTTTTCATTTTGTTGATTTTTCTTTGCTGTACAAGGGTTTTTAGTTTGTAGTCCCACTTGTTTTTGTTTTCATTGCCTTTGCTATTGGTGTCAAATCAAAGTATTGCCAATACTGTCAAGGAGCTTACTCCCTATGTTTTCTTCAAGGAGTTTTATGGTTTCAGATTTTACGTTCAAGTCTTTAATCCATTTTTGAGTTGACTCTTGTGTATGGTCCAACCTCACTCTTTTGCGTGTGGCTATTCAGTTTTCCCCATTCCATTTATTGAAGACACTATTTCCCCATTGTATAGTCTTAGCTTCTTTGTTATAAATTAATTGACCATGTATGGGTAGATTTCTTTCTGGGCCCTATTGTGTTACATTGATCTATGGGTCTTTTTATGCTAATACCATGCTGTTTTGATTACTATAGATTTGTAATACAGCTTGGAATCAAAGAGCAATGATGCTTTCTTCAGCTTTGTTCTTCTCTCTCAAGATTACTTGGGCTATTCAGGGTCTTTTGTGGTTCCATACAAATCTTAGGATGGTGTGTTCCATTTCCGTGAAAAAATGCTGTTGGAATTTTGATAGAGATTTCATTGAATCTGTAGATTACTTTGGGATGTATGGGCACTATCAACATTCTTCCAATCCATGAACTTGGAATATCTTTCCATTTATTTATGTCTTTTTCAGTTTCTAAAGAATGTCTTCGTTTCCAGTGTACAGGTCTTTCACCTTTTTGGTTAAATTTTTTATAGGTATCTTTTATGCAACTTAAATGCTATTTTCTTATAGTTTTAGTGTATAGAAATGCAACGGATTTTCATATTTTTGTATGCTGAAACTTTGCTAAATTCATTGATTAGTTCTAACAGTTTATTGGTGAAGTGTTTAGGGTTTTCTATATATAATATCATGTCATCTGCAAATAGTGACAGTTTTACTACTTTCTGGTTTGGTTGGCTTTTTTTTTTTTTTTGAGCTCATAATAGTTTACATCGTTTTGAATTTCAGTTGTACATATTTCTGTCACCACACAAGTGCTCCCCTTCTCCCCCTTTGCCCACCCTCCACCCCACTCCCCCTGGTAACCACTGAACTGTTTTCTTTGTCCATGTGTTTGTTTATATTCCAAATATGACTGAAATCGCATGGTGTTTGTCTTTCTCAGTTGGGCTTATTTCGCTTAGCATAATACTCCCCAGATCCAACCATATTGTTGCAAATGGGATGATTTTGTCTTTTTTATGGTTGAGTAGTATTCGCTATATATATGTATACCACGTCGTCTTTATCCAATCATTGGACGATGGGCACTTGGATTGTTTCCATGTCTTGGCTATTGTGAATAGTGCTGCAATGAACATAGGGGTACATAGGTTACTTTGGATTATCGATTTCAAGTTGTTTGGGTAGATATCCAATAGTGGGTTAGCTCGGTCATATGGTATTTCTATTTTTTGTTTTGTGTGGAATCTCCATACTGTCTTCCATAGTGACTGCACCAGTTTGCATTCTCACCAGCAGTGTATGAGTATTCCCTTTTCTCCACACCCTCTCCAACATTTGTTGTTTTTTGTCTTAGTAATTATAGCCATTCTGACTGGTGTAAGGTGATATCTCATTGTAGCTTTGATTTGCATTTCCCTAATTAGTGATGTTGAGCATCTTTTCATGTGTCTTCTAGCCATCTGTATATCTTCCTTGGAAAAATGTCTGTTCATATCCTCTGCCCATTTTTTTATTGGGTTGTTTGTTTCTTGTTTAGTTGTGTGAGTTCTTTATATACTTTGGAGATCAACCCCTTGTCTGACATGATTTGCAAGTATTTTTTCCCAGTTAATGGGTTGTCTTTCCATATTGTTCATGGTTTCCTTTGCTTTGCAGAAGGTTTTTAGTCTGAGGTAGTCCCATTTGTTAACTTTTTCTTTTGTTTCCCTTACCTGTGTAGACACGGTATTCGAAAAGATGTGGCTAGGACCAATGTCAAAGAGTGTACTACCTATATTCTCTTCTAGAGTTTTTCTTCTAGTTCCAGTTCTTACATTCAAATCTTAATCCATTTAGAGTTAACTTTTGTGTATGGTGCAAGATAATGGTCTACTTTCATTCTTTTGAAATGTAGCTGTTCAATTTTCCCAACACCATTTATTGAAGAGACTTTCCTTTCTCCATTGCAGGTTCTTGACTGCTTTGTCAAAGATTAACTGTCCATAGTTGTGTGGTTTTATTTCTGTTTTGTGCCGGTACCATGCTGTTTTGATTACTATAGCTTTATAGTATGTTTTGAAGTCAGGGATTGTGATGCCTCCAGCCTTTGTGGGGGTTTTTTCCTCAGGATTGCTTTGGCTATTCAGGGTCTTTTCTTGCTCCATATAAATTTTTGGATTCTTTGTTCTATTTCTGTGAAGAATGTCATTGGGATTTTGATTGAGATTGCATTGAATCTGTAAAGTGCTTTAGGTAGTATGGACACTTTAACTATGTTTGTTCTTCTGACCCATGAACATGGAATATCTTTCCATTTCTTTACATCTTCTTCAATTTCTTTCAATAATGTCTTATAGTTTTCAGTGTACAGGTCTTTCACCTCTTTGGTTAAGTTTATTTGCTAGGTATTTTATTCTTTTTGTTGCAATTGTCGATGGAATTGTATTCTTGTTTTTTTTCTGCTAGTTCATTGTTAGTGTATAGGAATGCAACTGGTTTTCTTAAATTGATTTTGTACCCTGCAACTTTGCTGTCATTGTTGATTATTTCTAATAGTTTTCTGGTGGATTCTTTAGGGTTTTCTATATATAAAATCATATCATCTGCGAATAGTGAAAGTTTCACTTCTTCCTTTCCAATTTGGATTCCTTTTATCTCTTTTTCTTGCCTAATTGCTCTGGCGAATACTTCCAGTACTATATTGAATAGGAGTGGTGAGAGTGGGCAACCTTGTCGTGTTCCTGTTCTCAGAGGGATGGCTTTCAGTTTTTCACCATTAAGTATGATGTTGGCTTGGATTTGTCATATATGGTCTTTATTCTGTTGAGGTACTTTCCTTCAATACCCATTTCATTGAGAGTTTTTATCATAAATGGATGTTGGGTCTTGTCAAATGCTCTCTCTGCATCTACTGAGATGATCATGTCATTCTTATTCCTCACTTTGTTAATGTGGTTTATCACATTGATTGATTTTTGTGGATGTTGAACCATCCCTGCATCCCTGGAATGAACCCCACTTGATCATGGTGTACGATTCTTTTAATGTATTGCTGTATTCAGTTTGCCAATATTTTGTTGAGGACTTTTGCATCTAAGTTCATCAGTGATATTGGCCTCTAGTTTTCCTTCTTCATGTTGTCCTTACAGGTTTTGGTATCAGGGTAATGTTGGCCTCTTAGAATGTGTTAGGAAGTGTTCCATCTTCTTCAATTTTTTGGAGTAGTTTTAGAAGTATAGGTACTAATGCTTCTTTGAATGTTTGGTAGGATTCTCCAGAGAAGCCATCTGGTCCTGAGTTTTTGTTTTCTGGGAAGTTTTTTATTACTGTTTCAATCTCTGTACTGGTGATATGTCTATTCAGATTTTCTATTTCTTGATTCAGTTTTGGGAGGTTGTATGAGTCGAGGAATTCATCCATTTCTTCTAGGTTATCGAATTTGTGGGCATATAGTTTTTCTTAGTATTCTCTTATAATCCTTTGAATTTCTGCAGTATCTGTTGTAATTTCTCCTCTTTCATTTCTAAGTTTACTTATTTGAACCTTCTCTCTTTTTTTCTTGGTGAGTCTGGCTAAGAGTTTGTCAATTTTCTTTATCTTAAAGAACCAGTTCTTAGTTTCATTAATCCTCGCTGTTTTTTGGTCTCTATTTCACTTATTTCTGCTCTGACTTTTATTATTTCCCTCCTTCTGCTAACTTGAAGCTTTGTCTATTCTTTTTCTAGCCCTGTTAGGTGCATTTTAAGATTACTTATTTGAGGTTTTTCTTGCTTGTTGATGTGGGCCTGTATTGCTATGAATTTCCTCTTACATCTGCTTTTGCTTCATTCCGTAAGAGTTGGTATGTTGTATTTTCACTTTTGTTTGTCTCCAGGTATTTTTTAACTTCCTGCTTGATTTCTTCAATGATCCAATGTTTGTTCAATAGCATGATGTTTAGTCTCCACATATTTGAGTTTCCCAGTTTTGTTTTGTTTTGTTTTTGTTTGTGGTTGATTTCTAGCTTCACAGCATTGTGGTCAGAAAAAATGGTTGGGATGATTTTAATCTTCTTAAATTTATTGAGGCTTGCCTTGTTACCCAACATATGGTCTATCTTTGAGAATGTTCATTCTTCTGTTTTTGGATGGAATGTTCTATATATACACCTGTTAAGTCCATCTGGTCAAGTGTTTCATTTAAATCGACTATTTCCTTGTTGACTTTTTGTCTGGATGATACATCCATTGACATGAGTGGGGTCTTGAGCTCCCCTATTATTGTGTTGCTGTTAATTTCTCCCTTTAGTCTGTTAATAATTGCTTTATGTACTTTGGTGCCCCTGTCTTAGGTGCATATAGATATTAATAAGCATTATTTCCTCTTGGTGGAATGTCCCTTTTATCATTAAATACTGCCCCTCTTTGTCTCTCATTGTCTTTTTTAACTTGAAGTCTGCTTTGCCTGATTAAAGTATGGGAATGCCTGCTTTCTTTTGTTGGCCATTAGCTTGGAGTGTTGTCTTCCATCCCTTCACTCTAAGCCTATGTTTGTCTTTCGAGCTGAGGTGCATTTCCTGAAGGCAGCATTTTGTTGGGTCTTGTTTTTTAATCCTCCAGTTATTCTGTCTTTTCATTGTAAAATTCAATCCATTGGCATTTAGAGTTATTATTATATGAGAGCTTAATGCTGCCATTTTGTCTCTTGTTTTCTGGTTGTTCCATGTGTCTGCTGTTTCTCTTCCTTTGCACTTATGACTGCCATTTCATTTTCTTGGTTTTCTGAGCAGGATTTCAGTTTTCTCTCTTTGTGATTTGTGACTCTGCTCTGATTTTTTTGTTTAGTGATTACCATGAGGATTATGTGAAAGATCTTGTAGATGAGAGAGCCCATTTTCTCCAAGCCTCTTATCTCCATTAACCTAAACAGGTTCCTTCCATTTCCTCTCCCCTTCCCAGTAATTGCTGTTACAAATTGTTCTGTTTTTGATTTTGTGAGTTTGTGGCTAAGTTGAAGTGTTTATCATTACTTTTGATGCTTTCTTTCCCTTTCTCTTAAGTTGTAATTGAGTCTCTGCCTCCCTGTCCTGGTAGAGCATTGCAGGTTTCTGATCATGTCTGTCTATTTATCTCCTTGCTCAGAGCTTTGTATAGATCTTTGCCTTTTTGTTGCTGGTGTGATGGAATCCTTAATTATTTCTTGTAGGGGAGGTCTAGTGGCAATGAACTCTCTCAGCTTTTGTTTATCTGGGAAAGATTTTATTTTTCCATCATATGTGAAGGAAAGATTTGCTGGGTAGAGTGTTCTTGGGCTGAAAGTTTTTGTCTTTCAGTAATTTGAATATCATTCCATTCTCTTCTAGACTGTAGAGTTTCTGCCAAGAAGTCCACTTTCAGTGTTTCCTTTATAGGTTAATTTCTTCTGCCTTGCTGCTCCTAATATTCTTTCTTTATCACAAACTTTTGCCACTTTTACTAATATATGCCTTGGAGAAGGTCTTCTAGCATTGATAAAGTTGGGCATCTGATTAGCTTCATTTATCTGTAAATCTGAAAACATCCCCAGGTTTGGGAAGTTCTCAGCAATTATTTCTTTGAACAAGCTCTCTGCTCCTTTCTCCTTCTCTTTTCCATCTGGAATGCCTATAATCCTTATGTTGCTTTTCCTAATTGAGTCAGATATTTTTTGAAGAATTATTTCATTTTTTTTCAAATCTTAATTCTGTCTCCTCCTCCACCTGTAAAACTTCTACATTTTTATCCTCAAGAAGACTTATTCTTTACTCATGAGATCACTTCTAATTCTTAATGATTCTAGATTATTTATTTTATTGTTTTTCATATCCAGAATTTGTACTTGATTTTTTTTGTAGTTTCAATCTTTTTGAAGAGATTCATTTTATTGCTGAGCTCCTTGAATTGTCTTTCTGTGTTTTCTTGTAAGTCATTAAGTTTCCTTATGACAGCTATTTTGAATTCTATCATTTACATTGTGTGTTTCTGTGTCTTCAGTGTTGGTTTCTGGAGAGTTGTCATTTTCCTTCTGGTCTGAGTTGTTGCTGCAGTTTCTCATGGTGCTTGACGAGTTAAGCTTTTGTCAGGGCTTCTGTGTTATTCTTAGGAGGTAGATTCCCCGTTACCACTAGGTGGGAGTAGGAGCAGCATTTCTGGCCCTGCCCCATCTGCTGGAAGCTGTTGGGGGTATTATGAGTACTTGCCTTATCCTAGGGAGTATTCAGGCACTTGTATGGGCTTTCCTCGGCAGGCAGGTCTTCCTCGCTGGGATAGGGCCACTCTTTGGCACCTCATGGGCACTCTGAACTCCCCCTCCCCACCAGAAAGTGATCACCAGTGAGCTAAAAGCTGCCACTGCCTCTTCCCTCAGCCACCCAGGACACGTTCACTCTTTGGGGTCTCAGCAGGACTGTGAGTGCTGGCACACGCCTGTGTAGCGTTTGTCCCAGCACTAAGATCTGCTGTGGACTCTGTTTATGGTCCGGTCCAAGGGGTCTCTGTGCTTAGTGAGCAGGGCTTCCTCACTAGGACCTGAGCTGGGAGTGTTCCTTGACAGCACAGCAGTGTGGTGGGCTCCCCCCACATCCCCACGGGAAAGTGAACCTGAGGAGACTCAAAGCTGCCACACCTATGCCACCCAGGGCCTTGGTCCCTCTTTAGGGGCTCATCACGACTGTGAGTGCTGGTGCGCACCCGGCTAGCATTTGCTCCAGCACTAGATCTGCTATGGACTCTTTTTACAGTCCATTCCTGCTTGGTGGGCAGGGTTTCCTCCCTGGGACCTGAGCTATGGCTGCTCCTTGATGGCACAGCAGGGCTGGTAGGCTCCCCCTCCCCAAGGGGAGAGTGACCATGAGCACTGGCTAAGGATTACTACCACCTCCTACATTGAGCTTGGTGCATGTTCCCACTTTCTGGGTGTTTGCACCAGGTTGGAGAGTATTCATGTGTGTGTACCAGGCTACCAGGGGAGAGCAGGCCATGCTCACGTATCTCTGCCACTTTCTGGGGGGCCAGTCCATCCACCCTCAGATGTATAGCTGCATGTGTCTCTCAGGTGTCCTGTTGTGCTGTGTGCACTTCCTCCATTGGTCGGTGACTGTCCATTTAGTTGTAGTTCAAAAGGAGGAGAGACAAAGGGAACAGCTCACTCCGCCATATTGCTGACATCACTCAAAGAAAGTGGTTGCCTTTATTTTTCCTTGCCTAATTGCTCTGGGTAGGATTTCTATTATGTTGAACAAAAGTGGTGAGAGTTGGCACCTTCTTCCTGATCTTAAAGGAAAATCTTTTAGCTTTTCACCATTGAGTATGATTTTAGCTGTGGGTTTGTCATATGTGGACTTTTATGTTGAGGTACATTTCTCCTACACCCACTTTGAGAGTTTTTATCACAAATGGATGTTGAATTTTGTCAAGCTTTTTCTTCATCTGTCGAGATAACCGTATGATTTTCATCCTTCATTTTGTTAATGTGGCATACATATTGATACGCAGGTGTTGAACCATCTTCGCATCCCTGGAATAAATCCTACTTGATCGTGGCGGAGCATCCTTTTATTGTTGTATTCAGCTTTCTAACATTTTGTTGAAGATTTTTGCATCTGTGTTTATCAGGGATATTGGACTACAATTCTTCTTGTGTTGTCCTTGTCTGCTTTTGGTATAGGATAATGCTGGCCTCATAAAATGAGTTTTGAAGTGCTACCTCCTCTTTATGATCATTTATTTTGAACTCTTTATAAGGTAAATCAATTATCTTCATTTCATTAAGGTCTTTTTTTTAAATTCTTCTTCTTTAGTTTGGAACATTTCTCTATTTCTTCACTTTCCTTGACTCTGGTTTCTATGCATTAGATAAAACAATCGTATCTCCCAGTCTGGGAGGAGTGATTTCATGTAGGAAATTAAGCTTATCATTCAGCCCTGCCTTAGCTCTCTGTTGTCTCTCAAAGCTTTGTGATTATCAAAGCAGCCTTCTTTGTTCCTAGTGGCTCCTAATAATTGAAAGTGTGAGAAGACCTGTCAGTTTCCCAAAGGAGAGGATCTCAGTCAGCACCTAGATGCAGGCTGATGAGAAGCCTGATGCTCAGGCAGTGGCTTTCAAAGCGTGCAAGTATACCTCTTTTGGTGGAAGATTGGGAAGTGGGCATTTCTGTGCCCTAGGGGGTAGCTGGTTAAAAACTATTTCTCTCATGTTCACAGGTCCCGGAGGACTGTAAGCCCTGCTGGCCACCTGAACCCCATGATCAAGAGATGTCCCCCTTGGTGGCAGCTGTAAAGACCTGGGCACCAGACATGTGCACAAGCTCCTCTCCAGGAAATGCTGATGACCTGGAGTGAGGCACAGGGAGATCACAAAGATGGTGACTGTGGGCCTCTCTGTCTCTGGGACGTATTGCAGTCAGCCCCTTGATGTATTTTAAATTATAAGCCTGCCCCTTTGGCTGCAGTTATTAAGAAAATAGCCCTCTTTCATAAAGTGACTTGGCAGTTCTGTTCACTGCCTCCATGCTATGTCCAGAGGGGATAGGTCTAATTTTGTCACAGTCCTGTGGGACCCAGGAACATAAGCCCCACTGGCCAGCAGAGCCAGGCAATCAAGGGATGTCCCCTGGGTAGCAACCACAAAAACCAGGGAGCCAGATATGTGCACAAATTTCTTTCCAGGAGATACCAATGACCTAGAGCAAGACTGCGAGAATGTGAAGATAGCATATGCCAGCCTCCCCGGTCTCTGGAGAGTATTGCAGTCGACACTTACATGTGCATTAAACTGAAAGGCTGCCCCTAAAAGCAGAAATTCTTAAGGTAAGCAAATAGGCCCCTTTCATGAAAGACTGGACATGTTTCAGTCTGCTGCCTCTGCACTGGGCTCTGGGGTTTAGCCAAGATGAATCTGCACAACAAGTCATTTAAGAACTGTCTCTTAGTTCTGAAGCTGGGTACACGAGGGTTACTGCAAATATTTAATAAGAACACGATTACCTTCCGACCTTGTTCCCAGCTCAGACATACGAAAAGAAGTTAATCTTGTTAATTTGCTGTTTTCTTGTTTAACCTGAGGGGTGACTCAAGGGTCACAAGGATTTATAAGCTTGTTTTGGAGAAGAAAAAGAATGCCTTCAAGAAAGTTACAATCTCCAGATAACCAGCACCCAGCTGCCAGTAACTTCCAGAAGTCAGATTGCCCTAGGGGCTTACCTTGAGTGAAAGCAGCATGGATTTTTCCCTGTTTCTCCAAAACTCCACCTGCAAAGACCCTTAGCTTTATAAAAACCCCCTGCTTTCTTTTGCTAAGGGGAAATTGAGAGAACCTATCCTCTGCCTTCTTGTTTTGGCCAACTTGAATAAACCTTTCTCCACCTCAAAGTACTAGTGGCTCATTGCACATAGGGCACACGAACTTGAGATTAAGAATTTTGGTATCAGTTCCCTATAGCCTTGTGGGTCTTGTGGAGGCAATCCCCATTGGCTTTCAAAGCTATATGTTTTGTGTACCCATTTCTCAGTGGAAGTCTTAGAAGTTGGGGCACCAGATAGGGGTCCAAACTCTTAGCTCCTCAGGGAGAAGCTGAGAGTTGTGAATTCCCTCCCAGTTGTATGTTGCTGCACCAAGGCTGGGGTTTATGGTGAAATTGTTTCTTGGCTTCTCCTGCCTGTTTCAATGTAAGTTTTTCTTCCTCGTTCACCTGGTGTGTAGGAGTTGCTCAGTCTCTGGATTTCTTTCAGGGGGAATTGTTCCATATGTAGCTGTAGATTCAGTGTCAATGGGAGAGGCTGGGTTCAGGAGCCTCCTATGTCACCATCTTGAACAAGAACCTGAGCCCCCACACATGTCTTTTCATGGCTTGATAGCTCATTTCTTTTTAGAGCTGAATAACATCCCATTGTCTGGATTACTAGAGTTTGTTTTATCCAGTCACCTACTGAAGGATATCTTGGTTGCTTTCAAGTTTTGGCAATTATGAGAAAACGTTCCATAATCACCCATGTGCAAGTTTTTATGTGCACATGCTTTCAACTCCTTTGGGTAAATACCAAGGAGTTCAATTGTTGGATCATATCATAAAAGTGTGTTTCGTTTTGTAAGAAATTTACAAACTGTCTTCCAAAGTGGCTGTACCATTTTAAATTCTCACCAGTAATGAATGAGAGTTTTTGTTTCTCCACATCCTTGAATATCTGGCGTTGTCAGTGTTCTGGATTTTGGCCACTCTAATAGGTGTGTACTAGTATCTCATTGTCATTTTAATTTGGATTTCCTTGATGACATATGATGTGGAACATTGATTCATATACTTACTTGTCTATGTCTCCTCTGAGGTGTCAAAGATGTTTTTAATTAAGTTTTTTGTTGAATTTTAAAATTGTATGTATATTTTGGATAAAAGGCCTGTATCAGGTGTCTTTTGAATATTTTCTCTCATTCTATGTCTTAAACTTTTCATTCTTTTGACCGTGTCTTTCACAGAGCAGAAGTTTTTATTTTAATGAAGTCTAGCTTTTCAATTCTTTCTTTCATGGATCATAACTTCTGGTACTCTGTCTAAAAAGTTATTGCCAAGCCCTAGTTTTCCCCTACGTTCTGGGAGTCTTATAGTTTTTAGTTTTACATGTAAGTCTGATTCATTGAGTTAACTTTTACGAAGGGTGTAAGTTCTTTGTCTAGGTTCTTCTTTCTTTTTAACATGTGGATGTCCAGTGGTTCCAGCACCATTTGTTGAAAAGACAATCTTTTTCTCCATTGTGCTGCCTTTGCTCCTTTGTCAAAGATCAGTTGACTATATTTGTATGAGTCCACTTCCGGTCTCTCTATTCTGTTTCATTGATCCAATTGTCTATCCTTTCACCAATACCACACTACCTCCTTGAAACAGTACAATATATCTTAAAGTCTGTCCCTGATAACTTCAATTTATGAAGACTCTATGGATCTCTTCCTTTTCTCTGTAGTTTCCACTGGTTCTCATTCATGTTCTCTTATCTCTTCCTGTGCTTGGTTATTTTTTTTCCATGCACTAGATGTTTCATTTTAAATAAAAATTAAATAATCTGAGGCCCTAAATTAATGTGATCTTTCTTCAGAGATGATTTAGTTTTAGGCTTCTGCCATGCACTAATAAGCCTAATTAGTGATTAAGATAATGTGAAGCTGACCTTCAGTCCCCGCAGGTGTTGCTCTGCCTCTAGTTTACCCTTATGCCCATGATGCAGCCCTTCAGAATCCAAACCCAAAGAGTGTGTGGGAAGAAGTTGGGGCTTCATAGGTCTTTGCCAGGGCCATCCTTTCTTCAGTAAACCCTAGACTACACATTAATTTTCCCTAGCCCTTCTTGGTAGCAAGGCTCAGCCTCTCAACTGCCTCTTTCAGAATCAGCAAATGCTCCCAAGTGAAACAGGTTCCCAAATACCAAGCTCACCATGCTGGATTTGTCTTCTCTCAGCTACTGGCCAAATAATTTTTCACCATTTTAACTACCCAACGCCTCAGGTAGACTTAAAAATCCACCTTTTCCAGCTGTATTCAGTCTGCAACTATCCCAAATCAGAAACACCATAGGATCAATGATTTACTTTTATGGTCATTCTTTGAACTGTGACATCAAATGCACTTGCCCATATTATTCCAGTCCAATTTGTCTCCCAATCCACATCCTACTTCTTTGTCATTTCCATACAGGAAGAGGCTAGAACAACAGATCCTATCCATTCAAAGATCAAAATAAGTAGGGATTGGTGACATGGTAAACTTCTAAGACCCCTCCTCCAATTTGAGCACTGAATTGGGTCCTTAGGAGCTGGTGTGGTAGGTGGTAGAGTAGGGGTGATAGGGGCATGAAGTCCTTCCAAGCCAGAATCTATATATGGGATGACATCTATTCCTTTCAAAGCTAAGTAGGAAGAAAAGATACTGGTAACTGGAGTCTGGGATTCACTTCTGCAAACATTTCCTGAATCCTTACCGTGGTCCAGGTCCTGGGCTAACCTCTGGGGATAGAATCTCCACTCTCAGTCTCTAGTATGGAAAATAAACATGGAAACAAATTTTCAGCAAGAAGAATACAATTTATAAGGCATTCACTATGTGTCAGATGTTTTTAATATTTTCAAAACAAGATCTAGAATCAAATATTTGGAGATTAAGAAACTTACCCAATGTTACACATTTATATAGAGAGATTCCAAGTATATTTTGTGAAAATGATTTGTATCTTGGCCAATATATACACAAATTTATTTACTCTTTATAACCTCCAACAATATTTTGAGGTTGTAAACAGAGTAGGGATTATAATCCCATTTTGCAATGAGGTAGTTGAGACCCATAGAAAAATAGAATTATTGAAAAAGTCATATTCAGGTTCAGATTAAAGTCATTTGGTTTGGATTCTCTATATCTCTAGAAAGGGAGACAATTTGAGAAAGCTATAATAAAGGCAAACAGGGCTACATATATACAAAAGAAAGAATACATGTCCAGACTTATTTACCATTTGCCTTTTATGAAAATGGGCAAAGCTGATGATCCAGACAGAGAGGAAAGAGAGATTTATTAGGTAATGTCTAGGAACTAAGAAACCCACAGACCATGTTTCATTCAAAGATAGACAGCAAGCCTGGGGGACAGTATGAGACCATAATGGATTAAAGAGAGAAACTCTTCTCTGAGCAGTGACTGTGCTCTTACATATTGCTATTATTAACATTGACAATCATCAGGCAATTATTCTTTGCCGGGCAATGTGCTAATATTTTAAGTATTTTTTAAAATAAATCCATTAAGGGGGCCAGCCGGTGGCATAGTGGTTAAGTTCATGCTGTCCACTGGAGCAGCCCAGGGTTCATTTGATTCAGATCCCAGGCATGGACCTACACACCATTCATCAAGCCATACTTTGGAGGCATCCCACATACAAAATAGAGGAAGATTGGCACAGATGTTAGCTTAGGGACAATCTTCCTCACCAAAAGAAAAAAAATTCCATTAAAAATAAGTCCATTTTATGGACTAGAAAACAATTTCCCATGGTCATATGATGCTTAACCATTCTATTTAGTTGCAGAGTAAAGATTATAACTTAACAGAAGGAGCTTTACAGAGTGATATCATCAAAAATGGCAAAGTAGGAGTTATCTACTGTCTTCCCCGTAAAGAACACTGGTGTTGATAGTCACTCACAGATGAGAGCACCTTTGTGGAAGTCCAGGAATCCAATAGAGAAGTTCCAGCATACCATTGGGGCAGGAAAAAAAAACTGTTGGACGCATTGAAGAGGATGAGAGGTACAGTTTCACTTTACCCATATCCCCTGCCCCAGGGTAGCACAGCTCAGTGCCAAGAGACCTCAGCATGTGATCTCCCATGGGGGAAAGTAAGAGCATGTGGGTGAGCACTGGCTTCCCTAGCTGTGTGGGAGACTGCCAAAGAGAACCACTTCCTTCCCATCCCATCCAGAATACTGAGGAGAGCTGAACAACTGGAGAGCAGGGAGAACAGTAGCTGGGGCTCTCTCAGAGCATTAAAGGGATGTAGATCCTACTAACTGCATTACAGACTGTCAAAAATCCCACCCATGAGCCACTGGCAATGCCTCGTGCGCAGACTCCCCCCCGCTCCAGTTGGCCCATGGGCACCCTCGATGCTCTGTGAACCTCACTGACACACAACTGTACCGCATAGCAAAAACAATCTGATTTAAAAGTGGATGGAGGAACTGAATAGACATTTTTCCAAAGAAGACACACAAATGGCCAAGAGGTACATGAAAAGATGCTCCACATCACTAATAATTAGGGAAATGCAAATTAAAACTTCACATCTCTTAGGATGGCTATTATCAAAAAGACAGAAGCTAAGCATAGGTGAGGATGTGGAGAAAAGGGAACCTTTGTGCACTGTTGGAGGGAATGTAAATTGATGCAGCCACTATGGAAAACAGTATGCAGGTTCCTCAAAAAATTAGAACTACCACATAATCGAGCTATCCCACCTCTGGATATATATCTAAAGAAGATGAAATCACAGTCTGTAGAAATATCTGTACCCTCATGCTTATTTCATCATTATTCACAATAACCAAGACATGGAAGCAACCTAAATGCTCTTCAAATGATGAATGGATAAAGAAAATGTAGTACATATACACAACGGACTATTATTCGTTCGTAAAGAAACCCTGCCATTTGTGACAACATAAGTGGACCTTGAGGGCTGTATACTCAGTGAAATAAGTCAGAGAAAGACAAATACTGCATGATTTCACTTACATGGAGAAACTATAAAAAGTTGAACTTTCAGAAACAGAAGGATGGCGGTTGCCAGAGGCTGGAGATTGGAGGAAATGAAATGTTTGTCAAAGGGTACAAATTTCCAGCTATAAAATGAATAAGTTCTGGGAATCTAGTGTACAGTGTTGTGACTATAGTTAACAATTCTGTATCATATACTTGAAAATTACTAAGAGTAGATCTTCAAGTTCTCACCACAAAAAAAGGTAATTATGTGAGGTGATGGATGTGTTAACTAACCTTATTGCAGCAATCATTTGACAATATATGTTATATCAAATCATCACATTGTATACCTTAAACTTACTTAATGTTATATACCAATTATACCACAATAAACCTTGGGGGGGAGATTTAAAATCAGACTTTACTCCTTTATCCTACATCCAAATTCCTATATCCTTCCAATTTTGCCTAAGATTTTAACTTGAATCTGCACCAGAGAGAACAATCTCCTAGAATTACTTGAGGATCTTAATGTGTGTTAAAGCAGATATTTCCCAGAGATGGTTGGAAAACTAAACCTAGAGCTGGATGGAAAGAGCAATCACAAAAAGTGTTGACATTTAGAGAGTAAAAACTCAACTTTGCACTTTCAAAATGTCACCTGAGTAGTAGAGAGGAAAATGTAGAAAAGTAAGATGGAGCCGATAAGGCCAGTAAGGAGGTTGAAATAAGAGTTCAGGGCCTGGCAACAGGTTACAGTAAGGATACAGAAGAGAGAACGTTGTCTGAATAACTAGGAAATATCATTGAGGGTTCTCATAATCAAGATGGAGGATTATGAATCACTAATGGTGATTATAAAAGTACCTCCTTGTATATATGTCGGAACTTCCTATAGAAAACATTAAATCTTTACCATATTTTCTGAAATCATTCTTCCACTTTAAGACTATTAAGTATACGGTAGGAAAAATAAATGGAGAAAGAAATTGTTCAAAATAAATACACTGGCCACAAATTGTTCAAATACTTCTACACACTCTGTAGAAATCAAAAAAATGAAAACAATTACATATTTGTAATGGGTATTTTAAAAATTGCTACAGGGCAATTTAGCAAATGAATTCACTTGATGCTGGGTTAAACACAAACCGGACAAACACTTTTGGAAAGAAATTCAACAGGGTTCATGATGCCTGCACAATGGATGATAATTTTCCTTCTGGGGTTCTATCCTAAGGTTGAGCAGAAAAAGAATATTGACAAATATGTCTGTGCCACATCATCTATAGTGAAAAAACTGAAACTAGCCTACCCGCTACTCTGGGAAGTGTAGGTTAAACTAACCACAGACATGAACACACAACTATTGTAACTTGTGATTACAAACATTTCTTTGTAAGCAAACTCGAATTGAAAATAAAAGCAGAAAAAAATTACAATGTTGATAGTTTGTATTTAAGTATTTTTCTTTATTCTTTGTATAGCTTAGATTTTATGTTGTCTTTTTAAAATAATATAAGGAGCAATTAACAAAAAATGTCTATATTGGTTATATCAGTATCTGATGGTTTTTTTCCATGCCCCTGGGAACTTTCTCCCAATGTCTCTCTTGGAGTGTTTGAATACCTCAGGCCTAAGGACAAAATAGTCAGGGATCTGGGGCCAGCCAAGAACCCCAGCAGGAGAGGAGGAATAGTCTATAATCTGTAAATGGGGAGGTGGAGTGGGATAAGGAGTAAAGACTGATCCCAAGGCGGGTAACTGAAGATCCGGAGAGAAGGATGCAGGTTTCTCTGTGGAACCCTTGGGAAATAACTGGCTATTTTCAGCGCCTGGATAAAAAGGGGACACAAGAGAAAATAGCAAAGAGATGAGGGCCATGACCTCCCCTTGACTGAACTACATTCATCCAAGCATCCAGACGAGAGGCAACCACTGTAAGGAACAGAGCCTAGGGCTCTGTGGGCAGCACCCCAAGGAGTAGTAAGTGCATTAATCTTCCGGAGATAGGGCCAAAGTCATTGGAAACACACTCCAATTTCCAGAAACTACATTTGCCTTTTGGTCTACCCAGGGCTTATTTTCTTCACAGTTCTAGTCAAAAGTAGAGGAAATAAGTTGAATATAAACTGGCCTGGGTTATGAATCAAGGAAGAAGAGAAACCCCAAGGTAGAAGGCTTTGTTGCCTAGTATTCTTCACCAGAACACAAGAGAAAAGATTGGACTAGTCTCGCCTGATTGGGCCTCTTGTCTTCTCCACAGGCAGGCAAACTTCTCTCTTGAGCTGATCCTTAGACCATCAGCAGCTCTCTTCAATTAATTATACCCACATTTAAAAGGCTATTCATGCAGCTGGGAAAGAAGGATATGGAGTCACCAAGATCATATGGAAATAGCACTGTGCCTGTGTTCTGTGGAAAGGGGCAAAGAACAGAGCGGGAGGAGTATGAAAGAAGGGAATACAATGCCTATTCCAGAGGCCAGGCATCCTAACATTTGACCTTCTGTGCGCATGCACACCCACGCACATTTATAAACAGTTCATTTAATATATGAAGCAACTCTAAGGTATTTGTTACTCCCTTCATTTCACAGACTGGGAAACCAAATAGAAAACAGAGACAGAGATTACACTCCCTGAGTCACAGAGCCAGGAGCAGTGGAGTTAGTACTTGAACCTAAGTCAGTCTTCTTCTAATCCACGTTTATTTCACCATAACAAAACATCTCTCTCAGGAGCCTCAGGCCCACCATCAGAATGCTTCTTCCAGGACTTGCAGGTATGTCACCAGTGTCTGGGTAAGGATGCCCTTATTTAGGCTGACACAGAAAATATTTCTCTGGAATGTTCTAGGTAAAATGACACAATTTAGGTACCGCAACCTGGTTCAAACTGCCACTTAAGACGCCAATTGTCAACTTGGTGGATTTTACTCTTATACATACGTTCACATTCTCTTTGTCTCAGCCTAAAACTCAGTTACTGTTTCATTGACTAAACTGGGTCTAGCACAAATCAAAGTTAGAAATCTGGGTTTAAGTCCATTCTATGCACATTGATTTTTCTGTGGTGAGTATCCACTACCTTGACCTACCCTGACAGTGAGTAATTAGGCCCCTTTCTGGTTTAGGATGGTGACCTATCAACACTGTTAGAGAACACTTCAGACATTCTCCCTGTTAGCGATAACATTGCATATTGATTAGTGTTCCCCTTAAATCCCTGTCCCATTTCTATAATTCCTGGACTTTTGAGGCATCCTCAAAGATGTCTATGTGAAAGAAACACAGGAAACTATATCAATTTGCAGAATGTAAACTTCTGTTCTGTTCCCTATAGTGAATAGTAATAATTCCAGGAAAGGAAGCAGCTGCCATGTGCCAAGAGCCTCTTATTTATTAAACTTGTTTCTTATACTTAGTTTTTGCAGTTGATATTGTCCCTACTTTTTGTATGAAAAAGACCAAGACTTTAAGAGGTTAGGCAAGTTGACCAAACACACAGTAAGAGGAAGGTCTGGAAGGGGAAATCCGGTTTGTTAGATGGCAAAGCTTATGCCCTGAGCTGCTACTGTGGCGCTGCCTCCCAGGACCTCTTTCCCTTTCCTATCTTATCCAGTAGATCCACAGAACCTTACGTTTGAGCCCTGAGGCAGTGACTGCCCATGTGTTATCACTTATGGACATACTAAAGTACCCAATTCACAGAATAGCTGGAGTGCACGAGAATTAATGTAAGTGAACACTTGTGAACCATTTTAAAGTTCACAAAACTCATTTTTTTCCAACACCCAGTCAATGCTTAAAATTAACCACATGTTGGAGTCTGAATTAGGAATCCATGAGGTTACATAGGGGCATTTCTTATGCTTATTTTCTATGGAAGTGTAAGTGCTATTTATACTTTAGACAAGAATATTTGAAATGTGCATGGGCTTGTTTGAGAAAATTGGGAATTCCGTGACTACTTACCCACTCACTCTTTATAGAGGCTTTGTAGAGGAGGGGTGATCTGGAAAGGGGGGAAATTTGCCTTGGTAAAGACCAAGAAGGTTGTGAAACCTCTCAGCAAAAACACGGCTGGGTGAAGAAAGTCACCATGTGTGGGCAATCTGAAACTTGTTGACTCTGCTGAGAATGTCATGGGAAATAGGAGGGGAAGCCCAAGACAGAGAAGGACCCAAATTAGACCCTGCACTCTCAGGTTCTGAACCCTGAGGATGTGAAGCAATAGGAGACATTGCTAAATTCTTAGTTAGATGCACCTGAAGGGCGGAAGAGCAAGAAGCAGGCAAGGCTTTTACAAGTAACTGCCTGTGCTTTAGTGCCAATCCTCCCGTCTCTTCAAAGAATAGAGATCAAGAAGGATGTGGTCCATAAGAAAGGTCCAGTTGACTGTTTTCTGTCCATTTGTTTTAATCACGATCAACAGATAATGGGCAAAACATCCAGTGAGATTTACCCCTAAAAAGATGCACTTCTTCTCTTACCTATCTCAAGTTATAGGTGATGACCAGATTCTCAGATAGAAAGTTTAATAGTCTGCCCTTAGAGTAAAGTTTTCTTAGGGAACTTTTCTTTTCCTCTTCTTTTTAACCATGAAATCTGGGCAACCATAAATGAGAGAGCTTTTCCTTTGAGAAATTAGGTCCTGTGCCAAATACCTTTGAAGAAGTCAATTAGATATGACAATCTGACTAAACTAGTATTAAACCATTATAGAAAAGGGAATTGTACTTCACTAATATGTTTTCCTTAGTCAATTGTCCCCATATGTTTTTGACTGGGTTTTGATAACTGTTAAGACTATTTTTAAACCTCTTGGCCATTTTTAAAAGACAGAATATACGCATATACCAAAGTAAGGGAATTAAAAGGTGTGAATGTCTTTACATTTAAGCTATGTTTCTATGGCACACACATATTTTAATGAAATTATATCACAGTTTAATCTGCCTCATGTCATCCCCTCCCTGTAATACAATGTAAACATTTTACCAGATAAACACACAGCCCTAAAGGTTATAAATCGAATTCATTGAATGAATGTACTAAAATTTAAACAATGCTTTATTTTTTAACAAGTTGCTTCCAACTTTTCATTATTATAAAATCAGTCATTGCAAATAGCTAATCAGTGTTTGTTGATTTTGTTAATGTTACTATAGTACAGTGATAAGAGAAGCATATGCAGGCACTGGGCTAAGCACATTACACTGCATGTAGAACTTCTCTGTATTTTCCTTTTCCTTTAGGAAATATTTCCCAAAGCAAAATTACTGGGTCAAAGGAGACAAACAATTTCGGGTACTTCTATAATGGAGTAGGGCAATTTAGCAGTAGAAATCGTGAGGATGCTTGTTTCTATATTTACCAGTGGGTATTTTCATGCATAGTTTCTTTCATAAAATGTCATGTCAATTTTGAAGTAGGCATTCAGAATTCTTCTTTATTATAGGTTTCACCAGGTGCCCAGAATGGAAATAAGAATCTGGTAGTCTACAGTTTCCAGAGGTAATATCTTTTATAGGAGTAAAAATCTAAAACTAACAGCGCCTGTGCCCTGGATACTCCAACAATATGTTCGTGTCTAATAATGCCTGCTTGGTGCCTACTACTTTCTGGCTTACTGGCATCCCAGGGCTGGAGTCCCTGCACATCTGGCTCTCCATTCCCTTCAGCTCTATGTACCTGGTGGCCATGGTGGGGAATGTGACCATCCTGGCAGTGGTAAAAGTGGAACGCAGCCTGCACCAGCCCATGTACTTCTTCCTCTGCATGTTGGCTATCATTGACTTAGTGCTGTCAACCTCTACCATGCCCAAACTGCTAGCCATATTCTGGTTTGGTGCCCACAACATTGACCTGGATGCCTGCTTGGCCCAGATGTTTTTCATCCACTGCTTTGCCACTGTTGAGTCAGGCATCTTCCTTGCAATGGCTTTTGATCGCTATGTCGCCATCTGTGACCCACTACGCCACACCTTGGTGCTCACTCGTACAGTGGTGGGTCATTTGGGCCTGGCTGCCCTCCTCCGTGGAGTACTCTACATTGGACCCCTGCCCCTGATGATTCGCCTGAGGCTGTCCCTTTACCGGACCCAAATCATTGCCCACTCCTACTGTGAGCACATGGCCGTGGTCACCTTGGCATGTGGTGACACAACAGTCAACAACTTATATGGAATGGGAATTGGCTTCCTGGTGTTGATCCTGGATTCATTAGCCATCACTGCCTCCTATGTGATGATTTTCAGGGCTGTAATGGGATTGGCCACCCCTGAGGCCAGGCTTAAAACTCTAGGGACATGCAGCTCTCACATCTGTGCCATCCTTGTGTTCTATATCCCCATTGCCGTTTCCTCTCTCACTCACCGCTTTGGCCATCACGTGCCTCCCCATATTCATATCCTTTTGGCCAACTTTTACCTCCTCATCCCACCTCTTCTTAACCCAGTTGTCTATGCTGTCCGTACCAAACAGATTCGAGAGAGACTTCTCCATATTCTTAAGGCAATGGCTCAAACCAAATGACTGTTCTGACTGTTCTGCATCTATGGGACATACAAATATTTAGTGATGGCAGAAAAGGCTCTGATTGGGGAAGCCAATGCAGTAAGACCCATGAAACTATGTCTTACCTGAGTTGTGGACCATAAGGGTCTAAGGAAAATGCTAGAATGTGCTCTATTTGACCATGGATTTTCTGAAAGTGGAAAGGGAAAACTAGGGCTGATTTTTTTGTACTACAACATCCCTTTTCCTATTTGACTTCATAAAATTAAACACATTGGACACCAGCAAGCAGATCACAGAAATAGGATCATTTCTGCTTTTGGCTTTTTTGGTAAAGGATTTCTAGTTTCTCTTTGGAGAGTATTTTATTCAATTTCTGAAAGGTAAAGTTATACTCTAACACCTTCTTGAAGGCAGTGTGCAAATTCTGTTAGTAAAATTCAACTGTGTTGGCAAGATTTTCCAATCCTTTTGGCTTGCCCAAAAAAAGCCCTTTTGTTGAGGATGGAGGCAATGTGAACATGAGAAACCTTATTCAAATAGGACTTGGAATGGGACCTTACTGCCCACAGGAGTTATTCATCAAGCCGGGTCATTCTCCTATTTAAACAGATACGTGGAAAGGCAATATCCCACTTCTCCTCCTGATAATAGTTAACTGGGAGTAGGGAGGAGGAGACAGAGAAGGACATTGGGAGATTTTGTTTTGGAGACCCTGAAATGGCATACATGAAGGACAGCAGCCACACTGAAATAAAAAAATAACATTGAAGGAAGAAAGGTAACAGTGGAATTATTGACATGAAAGAGGTTGGGTAGAGAAGGGAGCAAAGGTGATAAGAATAAATACAGACCCAGTGGTAGACTCAAATCTTGAAATAACTTCAGATCTCTTTGGAGAATTCTTGGTTCATACTTTTTATTTTATGATCATTTTTATTTATTGATCATAGACGTTCCATAATGAGATGACTACCTCAGGCTAGAAACCTGCAGAAATTTTGTGGGACTGCATGAAAAATAGAAGGAAGCAATCATTCCAAGTTCTAGTGATTCAGAATTATGGTATGTCCATTTTAGTTCTAAAATGTTTCAGACTTGAAAAGTTCATCTAACCTCCTCATTTTACAAACCATTACAAAACCCAAGAAAATGAAGGTGACAACCTAAAAATAAATCATCTTAGTATTTTGAAAATATAATCTCAAGACTCCATTGATTAAGCCAGAGCTAAAATTCAAGACTCATATCATCCAAAGAAAATGGAAAATTTGGGATATCACAAACATTTTTCTAAAGTTTAGCTTATATCCCTAGCTAGTCCCAAATTTCTATTTTCTCAAAATCCTATGGATAACCTTAGGGTTGGTTGGATCATATTAATTTTTCTCCATTATTTTGGGGTGAGGGGTGCTCATTCCCCCATCTCCTTATCAAGGGCCTTGCAGTCCAGTGCCAAACCCAAGTCCGTTTATTGGAGCAGGATTATGTTCTATGAACATAATTTCAGTATCAAATGTAATCTACCTACTGATTTTTATTAGGATTTGAGGAAAAGATACTATAGAAGCCTCAGAGCTAGAAGCTTATTGTACAGAGTTCTTGCCTAATCATAACCCTGGGTATTGGAGAAAATAAAGAAAACTAATATTCAAATTCATCAGCAGCACTGATGCTGACGGAAATGACAAGGAACATTTGGGATAGTTCTTTGGTATAATGCCTTAGTCCATTTATACTATGTAAAGCATGGAGAACCAGGGCTTTTATGCAGAACTTAATTTTCTTAGTAGGATTAGTACTAAGAACTTTCTAGCCAAATAACCTCAGAAATACCACAGTAACGTGTGTTTCTCTCTAGATGATCTGCTGGGTCTACCGTAGACAAAAAGCAAATAAATACCAATCATCTCTAGCTTCTTCATCCTCATATGGCATTGAATGACTGGAGGTTAAGGAGAAAAAAACACCACCTGTATGTGTGTTCCGCTCCCTCCAGGGACACCATGCATGACAAAACCCAGGGCTATCACACTCAAAATGTGAGCTTAGTTATAGTAGAGTGTATAATCCCATTGTTAACTGTAATTATGGCTGGGCTCTTTCACGGTGAAGGTATTATCCCAGAACAGGCTGGAAGGGAATATGTATTGGTGAATGCAGTATGGAGACATGACAAATAAGTCTGATAACTGAATATCTCTCTTATTCAAAGCCAATATCTTGTTTCTCCTTCATGAAAATAACTCTGTTCCTTTTCCATCACCCACACTCAGGGTGGGAATAAAAGATACTGTCATCAGGCCCTTTTGAGTCTGTAAGTCTTCACAGAAAAAAACAAAGACTGGCAAACAGCTGAGGGAGGAGGTATCTTGATGGCTATTTATAAAGGGTCGTGTGGTACAGGTGGTTAAGAACTTGGGATCTGGAATTAGAGTAATGGGCAGAGATGGATCTGAACCTATAACTGTCAGACTTTAGATGTACTACACAACCTGAATCTGTTTCTCTTCTTGAAAATGAAAGCAATGATAGTAGCTCCTCATGGGTTTGCTAGAAGGATGTAACAAGATAATAACTCTAACATGGCTGCATAGTACCTGGCACACAAAGAAAAAACACTTGCTTTTTAATAATAGTATTTTATTGTGCGCAGAAAGCCCCAGGGAAGGATGATAAGGCAGGAAGAGTAAACTGGAAAAGTTCCTGGAAAACCCAGAGAATGTCTGAAATTGTGCCTCACTCATGAATGTCACAGCTTCAGCTCTAGAAACTTCCCTTTGTTCTTTGTTTCTCTGTAGAAAGTCACATCAACCGAGCCAGTTTTTCTCAGATCCACTGAGATTCTCCTCGGCTGCCCAGCACCTATTCATGTTCATTCATCTGAGGCTTTTCAACTAGAGACACCCACCTAATTAGTCCTGTGACGATAAAAGTTTAAATACCTCTAAACGTTTCCTTGTATGACAGTAAAAAATTTCTAGTCAAAGACTCAGTTGTGCAAAATGTAATTTACTTCAGGGTTTTTTTTTTTCCACGCATCATCCAGAATGGGGATTAGAATAAAAAATTTTGAATTATGAGTAATTGAGAAGACAACACTTCCAACCAAATCCAATCAACTTTAATGATTTCTTAGTCAATTCCAAATGATCATTTAGCCTGATACAGGTGTAAAAACTCGCCAGGAGTTCTTCTATCACCCTCCTCCTTGTGTTAGATTTAAAACTGCAGTAGGGAATGGGTGGGTTCTCACAAGACTGCCTCCATGGCAGTCACATGGGAGAAGACTGTCTCCTGCTTCCTTGTTCCTTGCTTGGCCTCCCACCCAGACACATCTTCTGCTGTAATTATGGTACCTCTTCACATTGTGACCTGTGGGAGATGACTTCCTCCTACTAGCCTCGCTGGTGCTGTTGATCCACTGAGATTACAGTCTTATCCACACAGGACCCTGGCAAAGACTGTTCACTCTGTAGCATTCTAATGCTCATCCATTGCGGGAAATGTGCAAACTGTGCAAACTGGCCAGTGTTATCACTCTTGCTCTCTCTCAGCCAAGCCTTTGTCTCACTTGTGCCCCAGGAATGTGCTTAGGATCCAGCTCCACACTACTCAAAGCCTTGGGAGCCTCAGCTTAAGGAGTGGGAAGTATGGTCACAACTAATGTCCCTCCTCCTGCCAAGCACAGAATGTCTTTGTACTTAACCTAATCTACAGCTAAGAAGGAAAACTCGTTCTGCCAGAGCATATACCCTTATAAATCTTTTCCGTCTTCTTTCTGGATCAAGGCTTTTGAACTTAAAAGCCAAGAATTTGGTGTCCTGCTGGAGGTGCACTGTCGGAGGCACTGGCTGCTCTGATATTCTTCTCTGACTGGATTCTAGAAGTGTAAGAACTGACCTTGAGAAATGACTCTGCAGAAGATCTAAAAGTAAGTCTAAGATCTGAGAGATCTAGACTTCTGGAAATATTGCCTGATCAATGCAAATCTCCTTTTTAGGAATAATGGTTGATTATTTTCAGCAATAAAGGAAGCTGACTCACTGGATTCAAATGGGTCAAATCAAATGCCAGACAAGTATAAAGTTTATTACAGTACTCACAATTATGAGCTGGATAAGAATCTTAGCAAGGACTCATCCTTTTCAAAGAATGTTTTCTGGTCCAATCCTGATTTGATAAAGAAAGTTGTATGAGTAGCAGAGTGATTGAGAGTGAGCCATAGTCATTCAAAGGATGATACAGCATCTCACTATGTGCTATAGGCTGATTATATAGTCAAATACATGATATAGATGGGTAGATTTTCACTCAGAGGAGCTAATGTCTTTCTCAATTTTGTTTACCCAAGATTTCTCAGATGCGTCTAATGTTGTGAGGGCATTGTATTGTGTCATCTTGGCCAAGCTGGAACTATGTTTCTCAGAATCCATTTTGTTGTGTGGTTCCTGGTTAGGGCTGACCAGAAGACATTTCTATGAGATTGCTATTTCACTTACGCCTTCCAATCATTATTTTGGTGTAAAGCACCAGGTGCTGCTGCACCTCATGGTTTTTGTCACTGATCTGTGGACCCACCTTATTGGTATGGGGTAGCAGCTAAGCCCACAATTTTTTCATCTCCTACCACATCTCCTCCTTCCTTCCATTTTATCAGGTCCTAGGCCAGGTGTGTGTTCAGCTCCAAAATGAAAGACAACTCCTTCTGCCAGTCACCTGCATTGTAGAAGTTGGAGGCAAGGAGGGATAAATGTGGATTCTAGGCTTCCTTTGTAGATTCCATTTCATCCTTGGGAGTTGCCACTTATTCTCACTCTCTATCTTTACAATCCATATCCAGGTTTTCTTCCTGAATGTTGGCCCTGCTGAACTACAGGCCACTTCTAGACATAAAGACCAAATTCTTCCAACATTTACTTCATCGTCATCTCTCTCAATTGCTTAAGGTCTAATTCTTATAATAAATCCCCTATTCCATATCATTCATAGTGGTTCTTCCTGCCCAATGAAACTGTAACTCATATATCAGGTTTCTCTCCCTATTCACCCTTAGCCAGTCAAAGGCAGGAAGGAAAATCCATAGTAGGCACTACTGGGTACCTTTTTAGTAGGGGCAGAACCTCATTTTTACTTCTTTAACAATTTGTTTTGTCTTTTTGTCCAAACCTTTTGGCAATAAGAATTTCATCTACCTGTAGGGCTAGGATAGCTCACTTCTAAAGGCTTCTTTTACCTCTGAGTGTTCCATAGAAATGGGATCAGTCAGAGACCTTTTGTAATGATTATCTTGTAGAGTTGAAGGACCACAGAAAATTGTTTCAATACTGACCTACCACCTGAGAATAAATCATTTTTTAGCTAGCTCTATTACAAACTATATCTCATCCTCATCCTTCCAGCCTGGAACCTCTATTGCACTTATGTGTCCCCATTCCTAATTTGACCCAGCTCTGCTCTTCAGATGTGTGCAGGCATGGCAACCTCCAGACTCTCTAAAATGTAACTGAGAGGCAGATGTTGTGGCCTGAGGCTACTTCTTCCCTTTGTCACCCAAACATTCTTTCTACACAGGCACTGTGTTTTTCACTTTTATGAATATAAATATGTGTTGTCGGCCAAATTAGAGTCAGTTCTGTTCTTTGCTTGGACACACTTAACCTCGGGCAAAGGTGAGAAGTGAGAAAGAGACATGAACTTGTGTCAAGTTGCCAAGCTCCCTGACAAAGCTCAAATAATCAGGGAATGAGAATGTTCCTAGGAATGAGAGCTAAAGATTCTCATGCTTAGTGTTCTTCCATGGCTAGAGGAGTTGGAGAGAAAGGCAAGAGGCCAAGAACCTCAAAATAGGCAATTGTCTCTTCTTTTCTTCTTATGACTTAATTTTGGATATATTTTTTGGTTATGGATATACATAGACACAGGCAAAAGCTCATACAGATAAATATTAGGAGGGCTAATCTCTATGGAATTTTCCATGGTAATAACTTGAGTCTCTTTTTCCCCATCTTTGAGATATAATTGACAAATAAACATTGTATATATTTAAGGCATATGACTTGATCTTTTGACATACATATACATTGTGAAATAATTGTCACCATCAAACTAATTAACATGTCCATCACCTCAGTTACTGTTTTTGTCTCATCTTTAAAAAGAAAATGGCATTTCTGTAAGAATCACTAGGCCACAGTGTAATTCTCAAGAATCCTGTCCTATTAGAAGAAGTGGGGAAAGACTTTAAATTGAAAGATGTTTGTTCAGATAAAGCCCACCCTTACTTGCAATCCTACACATTCCTGCATTCTCCTTGGGCTTGTTCCAGCTTAACCCGATACCATGTGTTGAGTGATATTTGGCAAGTCTTATTTCCACTTGAAAACACTTCAACCCAGTTACTGTTGTGGCTGATGTCTGGAATCTCAGGGACGGCATAGAAAACAGCAAGGTATAGAGAAATGTTTTACTCTGGAACTAGGATAAAAAGTTACAAGTTAAGATAAAATAAAATTTAAGCAGATGTGAGACATGAGTTAATTGCAACACAGGGCTCTGGGAGAGATGGTCTATAGCATTAAAGTATTTCCTGTGCTTAAGATTACAAGACTAGAACTAGAGGGAAGCAGTGGCATACCACATATAAAATAAAGGATTTAGATCAACGACAACTATCATTTATTGAACATCAAACACCATGGTCTGTATATGTGCTTTACAGAAGAAATTCTCCAACTTTTTGCAAGTGGACTCAAATTCATGAAGAGGTGCAATTTTTCAAAATCAACTTTACATCTAGAATTTTTGTCAGCTTAATAATTCCAAATATATAACTCATGGATTATAGTAAATACTAGCATTTTAAAATAAAATTGCTATCTTAAACTTTTAATTGTATTCAGTGTTATAAAAAATACTTTGGTACCCATAATTATTTGTTTAAAATAAGAACAAGCTCTCCTTTAACAGTTAAATTTTAGATCATCCCTTTTCCTCTTTAAAATTGTAGCATTTGTCTTGAAAAAGTGGTTTTATAAGCTCCAATGTTACAAAAGCAAATCTTCAAAACTAAAGAGGGACACAAGCCAGGATCAACCAACCATATTCTCAGAGGGAGGTCCTAGCACTACAGGAACACTCCTACCAAAAATGAAGACATCTCCCAAACTGGGATTATACCCAAGGGAGAGCTTCTCTCAAGCCCCTGGTCTCTAGCCGTGTAGTCTACTGAGGTGATGCTGTGCTGAGGGTAGCAGCAGGGGCCATTCCTCAGTCCAGTCCTAGTCAGGTTGGTCTAGCTCTAACTCACCAAGCTTCCCAGCACAGGTGGGCAAGGAGCTCCTCTTCAAAGAGTGGCTGTAGAACTATTTAGGATTCAACACTACTTGGTGTCACAACCGCTTGAAACATACACCAAATGCCGTCTCTGGGACGGAAAGACTTAACCCTTGAATTAGAGCAGAAAACATCATGGTTCTCCAAGGAGGAGGTAAAAATGGCTGGAGTAGTAGATCTAAGAAATCTAAGTAGACTATAAATTTGATCATTCACATATATATATATGTATGTATGTATGTATGTATTCATATATATATACACACACACATATTGATTATTGTATTTATTATGTATGTGTGTATACTTATTACATATAATCAATATACTTAACTATCACATACTAGGATATTAATATTTTATATTATGAAACATACAATATTATAACTGTTAAAAGGTTGAAGAAAATAGCAACAAATGGAAATTCTAAGATTCTTCCTCTACCTGAGTAGACCATTTTGTGCTCCTATTTTTCAGACCAAACTTTTTAGACAATTAGGGACTTTGGAATCTATGAGACAAGATATGTGCAACTTTGACTTCAATAGTTTGAATTCAGGTTTCTGCTTCTACAATTTGTGGACATTCTGTCACTTCATAACTTCTTCAACCCTTTATCCAATTCCACATTTCCTGAGGTTCCGATGACCACTCCTGCTTTGATGTCATTCTTGATTTTTGTTCTCTTCTATGGAGGTAGAAATGCCAGAATCTGACCATGGTCTTTGATTTGTTCTATACTATTTGCTTAGGTAATCACATACACTTAAAAAATCTGACTTCCAATTTCATGCAGGTGGCACTGGAGAGAAGGCACTGGAGATCTTCAGTCTGCATCTGAGTACTGTTCAGTGCTTACATGAGAAGAGATTACCTGAAACTAGAGAAAGACCACCCAAGAAGATTAGAGGAAACAATCCCCAGTACTCACACAGGGCTGGGAATAGTTCATGTTCCCACAAGCCAGAGTAGAAAACCTCTTAACTCATGAGTCATCAGATTTTTTAGAAATGTTTTGCTCTGTATTGGTAACAAATTAAGCCTAAACTCATTATTCACAATGGCTAAGACTTGGAAACGACCTAAGCGCCCATCAAGTGCCCACGAATGGATGAAGAAGATGTGGTATATATACACAATGGAATACTACTCAGCCATTACAAAAGATGAAATCTTGCCATTTGTGACAACATGGATGGATCTTGAAGGTGTTATGCTAAGCAAAATAAGTCAGAGGGAGAAAGTCAAATACAATATGATCTCACTCATAAATAGAAGATAAAACCAACACAACAAACAGACACAGAGATTAGTGGTTACCAGAGAGGAAGGAGGGAGGAACGAGGGTAAAAAGGGTGATTAGGCATATGTGTATGCTGATGGATGGTAATTAGTCTTTGGGTGGTGAACATGATGTAATCTACACAGAAATAGAAATATAATGATGTAGACCTGAAATTTATATAAAGTTATAAACCGTTACTTCAATAAAAAAAATTAAGGCTATGCTAAAAGCTGTTCTTTTTTAGTCATGACAACAAAGCCTAAAAGCAAAACCTGAAAGGATCAAACTATTTCCAACAACTTAACCATGTCCCAGAACAAAACTCAAGAATATATATAAGAATACAGAAGTACCCAGTACCCAAAAGTAAAATTCAACATTTCTGGTAGTCAATAAAATTAATAGAAAAATATATATAATAAGAAAAATCTATAAAAACCAATAAAAAAGCATAGATGATAAAATTAGCATACAAAGATATCAAAAAATTATAAATGTATTTAGTATGTTCAAGAGGCTAGAGGAAAGATTTATCATGTTTAAGAGGTTTCAGAAGATATAAAACATACCGAATCAAACTTTCAGAGATGAAAATTACAATATTTGAGATGAAACAATAAAAATATACACATTTATCTATGCAAATTACAATCTGAGATGAAAATTACAAGATTTGAGGTGAAAATTACAATAGAGGGAAATAACAGGTGCAACAGTGACGCAGGAGAATCCTAAGCAAAACACCACATAAAATAATTAATTCTGGTTATTTCTAATGTGTTTGATAAAATGTCAACAAGAGCTTCCCTTCCTTGTTTTGTTCTTCTGTATTCTAACTCCGTCATTTGACCATTTCCAAGCTATCAACAGCTGTCCTAGAATTAAATGGATGTCTGGGTCAGTCAGGGATCCATGTAGAGCATTGTTTGGGGAACTTACAATTACTCAGGCTCCAGAAAATACAGAACTAGAGTACATGAATGATTGGAATTTTTGTAATTAAATTTGAATTAGTGCAAACACGTTTTCTGTATACTCTTGTATTTCTGTAATGGTAAAACTTCAAGTCTAAAAACAGTATGCATATATTGTTCTCATGAGTGCTACGCTCCATCTAAGCACACAGTATTGATATGAGATAGTCAAAGGAGAGTTATTTCCTATCTGTGAATAAAGCTAACAGTGCATACTGTTTATTACCTGGTAACGGAGTTCATATACTATTAGACTTCTGTGTGGGACAAAAATCACTCTCTGTGGGAGGGCATGAGTATCACCTGAAGGGCAAGGTCATTCATGCACCAAACACAGGGACAAGTCATATCTTGCAGCCTGGAAATACTTACTTAATCCGTTATACTATATTCAATTTACTAAATCACAATGATAGATAAAGAATTAGTTTCCAGAATGTGCTGTGGAACAAATATCTACAAAATCTCAGTGGCATACAACAATAAAAATGTGTCTCTCATATATCTGGAGATTGGCTGAGATGACTCTGTTGATCTCAACAGTATTTGCTTATGCATCTGCAGGTCAGCTGGAGATCTGTTGATCCAAGCTGTGCTTGGCTATGAGGCTCTGCGGCTCTGCTTCAAGCTGTAAGTTGATCAGGCAGCTCTGCTCCACATTTCCTCATCTTCCTTGGACCAGTAGGCTAGGGCACATTCTCAGGAGCAGGAGAGTCAGAAGACAAGCCCCACTGCACAAGCAAATTTCAAGCCTCTGCTTGTACGACATCTGTTAATACCCCATTGACCAAAGTGGTGCAGATGTCCATCCCAACAGTCAATGTGTAGGGAGGTATACTCTGGGAAAATGAACAGTTTTGAACAATAATCTGTCACACACAATGCCCTATCTCTACTGAGGATAACAAGACAAGAGTTTGGGAAGTCTCAGGGAACAGAGTCAGAGGCCCTTGGTCCATACCACTTCCTTCCTTACTGTCCAAATAACCCACCTCAGTGTCTGGAGGACTGAGACACTTGGGCTCTGACCAGAGACCCACTGAAACCTCCACTCTCTGTATATATCTGTGAGGCAAACCATGGCACAACATGGGCCTGGAGCTAGAGATGCTTTTTCAGAGCCTTTCAGGTTTCTTTGTTCTTTTCTTAGAACTGGAGAAACTCCTTTTAATTACTATCAAGGAGACAAAAGGGTCACACACAAAAAGACAGAAGAACAAGGTTGTACAAGTAGACCTTCCTGAAAAAGTGTGTATGAGGTCTTATTTAAAAAAGAACTGACTAAAGGAGTGTTCATTTATGAGAGTTTGCATAAGGAGACAAAAGTAGAAAGATAAGTGAAATCTAGTATCACTTTTAGGATGTACTGGAAGAAGAAATAGTGGCTTTCCCTTATTTTTCTTTAAATACTCAGAGTCTTGAACTGTCATGAGCTGGATTGCAAGGAAGAGCTCACAACTCCAGCAATCAGCTTTCCCTGTGTTATGCTATGAAACAACTCCCAAATCTCAGTGGTTTAGTATAAAAACAACAAAATCATCCTTGCTCATGTTATATGAACGCTGTGGGTCAGCTATGGCTATACTCCAGGCTGTGAGTCAGATTCATATCTCCTCCTTCTATCTTTTCCATCATGGGTCTAGGTTAAAGGAAAAACTGATTGGGGATATGCTCATTCTTGTAGCAGAGGTGTAAAGTGAGAGAGACCGAGCCAAGCTGCACAAACACATTTTGAAGTTCCTGATTATTGCAGCACATTTCAAGACCACTCAAGTTCCACTGACCAAAGAAAGTCACATGGCAAGATTTAACATTCCTAGAGTAAGGAAATAGTCCTCCCCTCATAGAGGAACAGGAGAGTAAAAATCTGAACAATAACACAGTTTACCACAACTATATAGTGTAACTATTTTCTTTATCTTCAGAAGTCTCAACTTTAAGAAGGAAGGGCGTTAATTAATCTTTCCACAGACCATAGCTCAAAGATGGTATTCGGCTCCTCTATTCATTCATTCAATAAATATTACTAAGGTTTTTTTGGAGATAAAAGGTGTATGCTTGTGAAAAGTTAGTTACATGACAAAAAGCTATATAAAAGGATGTTAGAAGACTTCTTTGCTAAGTGTTTAATAAAGGAATTAGCCATTAGTATGGGTCAGAAAGAAATTGACAATAAAACAAATAAGTCTCCTTAGAAGTGGGGCTGTCCAACTGTAGGGTCAATAACATTGGATGGTACTAAGCTAAAAAAAGTTTCAGAGGCTGGAACTCACTTATCAGAAAAGACATGGAGGTAATTTCAGTAATAGATGGGGTGCTGGCCTTTGGGTCACAAAATTTGTGACTCAACTCCTCATTCATGGTCTGAATGAAGAGTTAACCAAAATCTCAGCTTCTTGTGCCAATCTCAGGTGATATTCCTCCTGTCTTTCACCTCAATGACAATAGCACTTTGAAAGGTTCCTTGTTGTCCTTAATCAAGTGATAAGTCTATGAGAATAAGAAGGTCAAACCTCTGCTACCAGACAGACAATATGGACATATCTGGTTTGATCTGACTGGTGGATCTGTGAGGAACGGGACTTCATCTTCCTTGTCATGTTGGAGAATTGCCAAACATGGAGACTCTGCAATTTTCCTACTTGAGATTTTACTTCTCCACCTCAATCCAGCATCCACTCAGTATTGATGGGTAAGGAAAAAAGTGTGCATCTACACCTTCTTTCTCTGAAACAGACTGAGAACATGATCACGAATCTGCTTGGTCTTGACACCATAGATGAGAGGATTGACCATGGGTGGGAAAAGAAGATAGAAGATAGCAAGGAGAATGTGTACATGAGGGGCAGCCCGGCGAGCCACACGGTGCATGACTGAGGAGATGACCACAGGTGTGTAGGTAGACAAGATGGCACCTATGTGAGACACACATGTTCCAAATGCCTTGTAGCGGGCCTCCTGAGAGGCAAGCTGTAGAACTGCTCGAAGGATGAAGATATAAGACAGGATAACAAAAAGCAAGTCCAACACCACTATAAACATGGCCACAGCAATGCCATAGATATTGTTGAAGCGAGTGTCCCCACAAGCCAGCCTTACCACTGCCATGTGCTCACAATAGCAGTGGGCAATCACGGGGCCCCGGCAGTAGTGGAAGCGTCTGAGCAGAAAGGGGAGTGGAGTCGTTAGTGTCACAGCCCGAGTCACAGTAACCATGCCAATTTTGATGATAAGGGGCCTAGTTAGGATCGTGGTGTAGTGCAGTGGCTTGCAGATGGCCACGTAGCGGTCAAAGGCCATGGCCAGCAGCACTGCTGACTCCATGATAGAGAAGGAATGGAGAAAGAACATCTGGACCAGACAGGCATAGAAGTTGATCTCGCAATCTCTGAACCAAAAAATAGCCAGCATTTTAGGAAGTGTTGTAGAAGAGAGGACTAGATCAATGGCTGCCAACATGGCCAAAAAGAGGTACATGGGCTCATGGAGGGCTGCATCAGCCCAGATAATGAAGAGAAGGGTGCAGTTGCCTAGCAGGGCCAGAGTATAGGCAAAGCAGAAGGGAATGGAGATCCAGACATGTAGGTGCTCCAAACCTGGAATTCCTACCAACAAGAAGGCAGCTGGATGGATTGTGGTGATATTGGAGGCTGACATGGCTCCTGGAAAGTCTCCTTTTCAGTTTTTATAGGGCCTCTTCACCTACACATACCTTCTTGGGAGGATTAGCTCTTGTTCCCATTGTTAGATCTTAAACAAACTTAGTTAGTAGTCCTCATATACATGGGAAACCATAATCCATATTTTCTACCCTCAAGGAACTTTGAATCTTATTGAGTAGATAGAATATTAAACATCATTAGAACTGATGATGAACAAGACACCTTTCATAAAGGAATGGAGAAAAGGCAGTGTTTTCTGTGTTGGTGGGAATGTCAGGAATACCCTGATGAAAGAAGTGAAAATATGTTTAAGTCAATTCATTTCTTTATAACATACCTTGGTACCATTCTACAGTATAATCAAGCTAAGCTCACAATCACAAAAGCCAATTTTCCATCCTGAAATCTCAGGTTTGGGTGCCTGTGTAAGTCAAATAAAGCCTGCAATTTCTAATGTCTCTATTAATCACACAATCTATATATTTTCTCAAGTACTACTCTAGCTGATATGGTTGCCACTAGCCACATGTGGCTATTTAAACTTATTTTTATTAAAATTAAAATAAAATTTCAGCACCTCAGTCACACAAAAACACTTTAAGTGCCCAATAGCCACACATGACTAGTGTCTACCATGTTGGGCTGTTCAGATACAAGATACTTCCATCGTTACAGAAAGTTATGGGGAGAACTGCTTTAGAATACTTCTTCCAGGTCCTTTGCACATCCACAAATCTCTGTAAACACAGCCCTGCCTCCAGCTTGCTGAGAAAATGAGGAGCTGCCTCTTTTGGTTCTCCTTCATCTAAATTCATGATAACCTCACTATTCATGTGGCTCTGCCTCCACTTATCTTCCAGCTCCTCCGCTGTCATCAGAGGAGAACTCTCCTCTTTAGGAAGACTCATATCTGACTGCCATAACATGCCCTTTATCCTTAAATTTTTAATCTTTCCCTCTTGCTCATTTTTCTCTTCTCTTCTCTTTCAAATCCTTAAACATTGGAGTTGCTCAGATTTTATGCAGCCACTCTTCTCTTATAGGATCTAATTAATGTGGTTTTTATGAGCATTAAATAAGATAATGTATGTAAAACATTTACCACGTCATTGAACAAAGTAAGTATTGAAAAAACTTGGTCTCTTTTCAATATAGGAAAATTGTTTTTGGAAATTTAGTATCTCTAAGATACCATAGCTAATAGTGTTAGGCAGCTGATTTTGAGTTCTAGCTTCCCCCAATTCCAGCATCCTTAAATAACTAGGCTTTATTGCTCCCATCTAAATGCCTTATAAGCAACACACATTCAGCATATCCAAACTGAAAACAAATTAATTTCTTTCTATGTGGTATGGAAAAATTTTAGAATCTGAAGGTCTTGGATCAAATCATGATGGCCCCTTATACAAGCTGCATGACCATGCACAAATAACTTATCTCCAACCCCCTGTTTCCTTCTCTGTAAATGGGGAATAACAGTGCCCTACCTATAGGTGAAGGTGGTAGGGAGAGTAAGTGAGATTATGTGTAAAATTCTTTCATCTAATTCTTGAGTGTTTGCACTGCCTTGTCATTTATCTCTCTCTTCCTCTACAGAACACTTTTTTAAAAAAAATAACGTTGAATAATATTCTACCTCCCATGATCTTATACTCTCTTCCTTCTATTACTTCAAATATCTGCTTCTCTTGATAGAAAACATCTGGAAATGCTTATTTATAGTCTCAACTCTCTCAAATATCACTTGGTAATGAAACATTCCAATCTGGATTCCAGTCCCACTACTTCCCTGAAACTACTCTCATTGGGACCACTAATGATCTCCATGATGATGGTGCCATTGTAACTTACCTGCTTTCATGCAACTTGACCTCTCAGCAACTTTTATCTGAATTGACAACTCTCTCCTTTTTAAAACCCTCTCTTCTCCTGGGCACAATGATACCACAATTTCCTACCACCTTAACTTCTCAGTTCCGTCTCCTGTTTCTGCCTTACCTCTAAATATTGAATTTCTGCAGGTCTCAATACTTAGTTCTGTTCAATTTTAGATTCACAAAACGTTCAGTAAATACATTCAGTAAGCTTCCGGAAAAAAATTAAATATTTTTACTGAGTAGGTTAAAGATAAATCCAAGAACAAAACAGACTGATGCCTTAGTAGAACAAATTTTCTCGAGGTTTAAGAGTGTAATAATTTATATAGGATGATAGAAAGTGTCACTGTTATGAAAAAAAAAATATGGTGATGCGGATGGGAAATCCTGAAGCTGGGTGATAGGGAGGGTAGCAATTTTAAATGAAGAGATCAGCGTAGGCCTCATTGGGAACAGAATTTGAGCAAAGATTGAATGAGGTGAGGAAGTAAATTAGCTTGGTTTCTGGTTTCTTTAAAAAGTAGAACCTGGAGTTCCATATAGGTGGTTTATGTGGGGAAAATAATAATAGTAAGCAAGAAAGAGTGAAACAAGAAAGCAGAAAATCACATCCAAAAGTACATTATTGTGGTAGATAACGCTGTGATCAACTGTGTCCAATCCCACATGAAGAAATACTTAGAAGGTTCCTCAGAATTGCCTACTCAAGACATGAAAGAAGGGTATGTTTAGCCACTGTCTTCCACTCCCTGCCCCACCCCACCCCCGCCCCAGGCCAATTGTGGACCCAAAGAGTGTTAATTTCTTCACACCTCCAGGTTCACACATGCTCTACAGTAGCTGAACAGTCTCCTTCAGGTGCCCTATGCAATGGAGAAGAGAAACCTGGGGGCAGGATGCAGCTGAGTAAGGTGCTGTCAGGCTATACCTGCACTCAAGTGGTTGCCACAGATTGACTAGAACAAAAAGGTGAATGAGAGAAGGGGGGCAGGCATAAAAGGTGGAGGATATAGGGAATTACCCCTGTGTGAAGATCTCTAGAGAAGAAACAGAACAAATGCCCTAAGACAAAAATATGCCTAGCATTCAAAGATCAGCTATGACACCAATGTAACTAGATGATGTGAATGAGTGAGAGATTTATAGAGGTCATAAAGATGGGGCCAGATCACACAGGGCCTTGGAGGCCTTTGTAGAACTTTTCAAATGCTCCTAATTTCTCTCACAGACAAAGATATTGTTTTCAGCAGAGAAGTGACATATTTGACACACACTTTTTGAAAGTTTTCTCTGGCTTTTATGATGAGAATAGCATAAAAGGATAATGGTAAAGGCAGAAAAAAGACTAGAGGCTAGTACAGTAATCAGGGAATGGAGAATGTTGCCTAAGCACCAAGGTGGCAGTGTATGTGGTGAGAAGCAATCAGATTTTGGATATATTTGAGAAAAGTGCCATGGGGTTTTCTGAGAGATTAAATGTAGGTCATGAGAGAAAAGGGAGTCAAAGATTACACCAATACTTTTGGCTTGAGCAAATAAAAAAAGGAGTTGCTCTCAACTCACGTGGGGGAAGCTGTGGAGGTGGGGAGATCAAGATTTTAATTTTGGATATGTTATGTTCAAGATGTGTCTCAGAAATCCAAGGGAACATGTTGATACATTTGGATATACAAGTCTGGAGTTTAAGAGAGGTTTTTAGTGCTGACATAAACTTGTGATCATTGGAAATAGATATTAATAGCTATGAAACTGATTGAGATCACCAAGATAATGAGTGTTCATGAAGAAAAGAGAACCAAGAACTGAATCCCAACATTAAGAATTGGGGTGGAGAAGAAGTTTGGGTGAATGAAGGAAGAGTGAGCAGAGGAGACTGAGAATGAGCAATCTACCAGAAAAATTTCCACAATGATGCACTGTCTTGATGGGCTATTGACTGTAATGTATTGAGGAGGAAATTATTACTGTACTAAGTGCTACTGATGAGTCAAATAATCTCAAAACAGAATGAGCCTTCTGTTTAGAAATGCAGGGGATTTGATACCTTGATAAGAAAAAATTTGCTGACATAGAGAGGCAAAGCCTGATTTGACTGAGTTAGAGAAAAAAAAAAGAGGAATTGAAGTCAGTTAACATGGCTCACTCTTTTGAGGAGGTTTGCTGCAAAAGCCAACAGTAAAAGGGACACTGGCTGCTGCAGAGGGAAGTAGAGTAAAGGAGAGGGTGTGTGGGTGGGTGTGGGTGCAAACGCACATGTACATGTGTTGGTGTGGGGGGTGGTGTTCAATTGTGTTTAAGAAGGAAGAGAAAATTACATGTTTTAAACGGAAGAGAATTATTCTGCAGCAAGGGAAACAAAATATAGGAGAGGAAGCAGACTATTGCTTCAGAAAAGTCCTTGAATATCATCCTCTTTCTAAGTGTTTACCAGTTTACCACGTATCTAGTTATCAGATGCTAAAACTTCAGAAATAAATTTCTGTATTCTACCTTCCCTCTAAGCTACAGACAGGTATAACCCAACTGTCTACTTAATATCCCCATCAGTCTCACAGGTATCTCAACCTATCACTCTTGAAGCAGAAATCTTGACTTCTTCCTTGTTGTGCATTCCATATCTCAGTACATAATATCCTCTCCAACCAGTGGCTCAACTGAAAATAAATCCACCTGGTTCTACTCTTTGCTTCCTGCACCATATTCAGTCTATCAGCAGGTCCAATAGGGTCAACCTCCACAGTGTATCAGAAAGCCGCCTACTCCAATTTACAAGTAATTACCTCTACCCTATTCAAGCCACCATTATCTCTCATTTACTACTGGAACAAAAGACGCCTAAAAAGTGTACAGACTTCTGCTTTTGTTCTCCAATTTCTATCCTTCCACAAATACCCATCATATTGTAAAGTGAAGGGACTGTGTCTTACTCACTTCTACAGCCCCAGCTCTGGCATACATAGTAAATGTTGAACATTTTACCAAATGAATAATGAGACTACTGGAAAATGTCTTCTCACTTTGTTCAGAAGACCTCCCTATCTGATCCAAGCCCGGAATATTTGGTTATCTTCTAATTTAACATTCATCCAGGATAGAAGTTCCAAGAAACCCCCACCAGCCTTGGTTACATGCATCAGAACAAAATCCTCTTCTCATTGAAAAGTATTTTTTTATGTCTTACTAATATTTATATATCTTTGCCAGGAACAAGTACTTGGCTTTGTAGGAAACAAGCCCTATGACAGCAGGAACTATTTTACTGGTATATCTTCAGTGCCAAGAACAGTGCCTGCTACACAACATCCACTCTATAAATAATTATTAATAATCTCACTTATCTGTTGCAAGTTTACCCTCTATAAATATTTATTTTCTACAAATTCAAACATGTTTAACCTTATCTCTGAATCTCTGCATTCCCCTGTCTTCCCCTGTCCAATTTCTAAACATTGCTGGCCACGCTGTTGACCTGTCCACACTTCTTTACTCAAAGAAAATGTTAACTGCTCTATCCAATTTCTTCTCCCAACACAGGGTGTCCAACAGTGCATGAATCTTATTTCCTTTGAAGCTCATCAAAAACATACCCTTCCCAGGATCAAAGTCTCAGAATGGAGAGTAAATGGAGCCAGTCGTCTTCTCCTAACATCCAGAGCCTAGGAACCTGTTCTGTAGTTAATGTTTTGTCTAACTTATACTATGTTTCAAGAGCCAAAATGTCCACACTAGACTATAGGACTTGTTTTCTATTTCTTTATTTTCCAAAAAGTGCTTAAAAATGGGTCACATACACAGAAAATACTCAGTTAATACTTGCATCTATTTTGTAGTCTATGCCTATATCATAAGAGGATATCAGATGGATTTGAACAATTAAGACCTAGAGACAGGACGATAGTCACTCACCTGAGGTCTTTCAAGGACGTGGCTTATAGAAGAAGAACATATAGGAAATGTATTTCTTACCTCTCCCTGCATCTTCTTAGTTCAGGCTTCATTATCTCTCTTGACTAATGCAGAAGCCTCCTAATTGGCATATGGATACTGGTAGGAGTGAGGAAAGGGATGATATGCAAGAAGTGATAGGATCCAAGCTGGAATAATCAGCTAAGAGGCCTTGAAGGTGAACTAAGTGTTTGGCATAGAAAGGAGGCAGTCATCCTCTGTGGTGGAAGGAGTGTCTGGAGTTTGTAGACAAAGCATTTGGGTTGGACTGTCAAGATTTTTGCTCCTTCAGTTGAAAAGACAAAATAGAGGCAATAAAGAAATAGAGAGGAGGGAGATGACACCTAAGACCAGGACTGAATATGAGAGGTAATTGAGAGTGCTCCCATCCTCTCCCACTCACCACACCTGTGTCACTTCTTTCCTGTTTTCTCTACTTCCAACTCTGTCAAGAGTCCTCAGTCTAAAGTAGAATTCTTGGCCTGTCCAGTAGCTTCATGCAACTCCAGTGGGAGGTGTTTGGGAAGGGAAAATCTGGTCTTATCCTCACAAACCTCTAGTCTTCTCCCAAAAGGATGTGGAAGCAGAAACTACTGCACTTGATGAGGGTCCTCAGGGGCTCATGGAAGGCCCTGGCCTCTTCTCTGGGGGTTGACACATGGAGATTCCTCTGACCCAGGGATCCACCCATAGAGTTTCCTGCAGCCCATGTTCTCTCCAGGTTTAGTGGCACTAAACCATGCCTCCCAGGGGTCATTTCTTGTTCTTCAGAGGCTATGAACACTCAGGTAGAGCCTGCTTTTGCTTGGTCTTTGATATGCCTCTCCTTACCCCTACCACCTCCTTGCAGTGTCTCCTAAGAAAGAGAGCTTCTTTAGAATATATAAACTGCAACCAAGTCCTATTGACTATGACCCAGAAGGGCAGGAGTTCCAGCCACACCAGAACCATCTATTAGGTGTTTTATTTTACATATATGTTATATATCAGCCTCAACTGAGCATTGATTTCCAGCTAGTAACCTAGGAATACCCCATCTCTGATCTTGCTCTGTTTCTTGTATCTAAAGTAGAGATAAAATTCTTGATTCTTCCTAACTTACAGGGTGAAGGGAAGATCTTAGTATATAAATTTGGAAGCCACTATTAATATAATTATTTATTATCAATAAAAAATTACCCACTGTCTATAAATAAGAAAGGTCAATCTTTCTGCCTACAACTGACTTTAACGTCTGCTATTTTGCAAAGCCTGGAGAAGGAAACGTTTTCACCTGAGTCTCCCATTGACTTTTCCTGCCCTAATTCCCCATAGTTGAAAAAGTAATTTCAGAGCCGTGTACCTCAGTCATATGTACTCCCTTACCACAGAGGTATCCTGGACCCAACTTCATCCTCCCTCACTGTTAGCCTTCAGGGGTAGTTGATTCTATACCACCACCCCAATGATACCTGTGATCTCCTGAGATGTTAAGATAAAGTGGAATTCCTACATCAATCCTTTAAAGTTGGAGCTCAAATTAACCAAGCATAGCTAGTCCGAGGGGAAACAGCTTTGTGAAGAGCACCTCACCAAAATCCTTGAGGCAAAAGTTGGCATTGGGATGAAATCAAGCAAGATAGAGAAAAATCAGCCTTCAGCTGAGGAGGAGCTCATGATAGAACAGAGGACACACTGTCGAGTTAGACATATCATGATAATGGGAAACAAGGATCTAGGGTCATGGCCAGGAAGGCTAAGATGATATAGGCTTAATTGAGTGACTGTAGTTTAGAGTCAGAGCATCCAGACAAGAGCCAGATAAAGCAGGCAGGGCTGCTGTTTTGTTTTGGGGGGTTTTTTGGTGAGGAAGATTGGCCCTGAGCTAATATCTGTTTCCAATCTTCCTCTTTTTGCTTGAGGAAGATTGTGGCTGAGCTAACATCTGTGCCAATTTCCCCTATTTTGTGTGTGGGATGCCGCCACAGCACAGCTTAATGAGCGGTATATAGGTCCACACTCGGAATCAAAACTCATAAACCCTGGGCTGCTGAAGCAGAGCATGTGAACTTAACCATTACACCACCAGGCTGGCCCCAGGCAGGGTTTGAGGAAATAAAACACCTTACTTTGCCCCCTGACTCCATCCTGAGGGAGGAAAGCCTGCTGTCATGGGGGCAGGGATGAAAAGCACATGGGGTGGGGATGACCATGGCTTAGATAAGCGTGTTGGAGGTAACTGCTAGAATATTAGAACACCTCAGCTCAATTCCGTTTGTTTCCTCCTGCCTTTTGTGCAGTCAATATTCACTTATATTTATCCATGTATTTAACTTTTCTGGTGTTCTTCATTCCCTCCTGCCTTTCCATGTTTCTATCTGGATCATTTTCCTTCTGCCTGAAGAAACACTTTTAGTTTTGCTTTTAATGCAGGCCTAACAGTGAGATAGTCCATCAATAATTGTTTACAAAACTCTTTCAGTCATCTTCAATCTTGAAAGATTTTTCACTAGCAATGGAATTATAGATGGGCCATTCTCTTCTTTAATCCATTCAAAGCTATTATTCAACTGTATTCTGCCTTTTCTTGTTTTCATTGAAGTGAACTGCCAGTGTTAATTTTGATCCCATGAATTTAATATGTCTTCCACATCCACTCAGGTGGTTTTGGGGGTGGGAGTGGTTAGCTGAGTTTTATGACTGCACAGAAACTGTAGACCATGTGAAGACTTTGCAAAGGTTCTTAATTTTTCTCAGAATAAAAGCCAGAGTTTTGAACAGAGAATTGGCTTGATTTGACGTGTATTCTAAAGATTGCTTCTGATCTCTATGATGAGAACAGCAGACAGAGGAGGGTGGAAGCAAGGAGGTAATTAAAGAGGTGCAGCAGTAATCCAGAGTAGAGAAGATGGTGTCTCACAACTAAGGTGGTAGCAGGGTATGTGGTGAGAGGAAATCAGATCTTATATATATTGGAAAAGAGTGCCGGTGGGATTTCTTAAAAGATGAGATATGTAAACAAACAAACACACACATAGATATGGAGAACAGATTGGTGTTTACCAGAGGGGGATGGGGAGGGGAAGGCAAAAGGGGTAAAGAGGCACATATGTATGGCAACAGATGGCAACTAGACTTCTCGTAGTGCACACAATGCAGTTTATTCAGAAGCCGAAATATGAAGTTTACGTGATATTTACACAGTTATAAGCCAATGTGACCTCAATAAAATGAAGATTACACATAGAGTGTAAGAGACAAAGAGATTCAAAGATAACACCAAGACTTCTGACTTGAGCAGCAAGAAGGAAGGAGTTGTGGGATCACTGAACAAGGTCTATACTCAAGCACTGTTCTTGCTACTTTATGGGTGCTTTGCAGCTATGCACCTTAATTTGGGATGTTGGGGAAGTCTCCTTTATTAGGTGACTAGAAATATTGTCACTAGTTGCCAACTACTGAATCAAGTTTCTTGTTCCTAATCTTATATTCTTTGTGTGAGGGTAGAACTTTATGTGCCTATCAGCTGCTCATATTTCTTATTCGTGGTTTGTGTGCCAAATTTAAATGAGCAAAATATGGATGGTAATTTTCTGTTCACTGTCACTATTCCTTGTTCTGATGTTAAATGTATTTTTGTATTAATGTACCTGTATTAAATGGGATCCTTATAATATTGAATTTGTACCGGAAATACAGCCATTCCTTCTTCAATGAGGATGGATATGACCTGAAGACTGGTGACATTCCTGTGTAAGTCAGGAGGATAAACAGAGGATTAAGCTTCTTTTAAGACATGCTGCTCTTTATTTATGTGTTGTTAGTATTTACTATTTTAAGCTTTCCACATGACCCCACTGTGGTCAAAAGAAACAAGCAAGAGGTTTTGACCACACAGGAACTAAAGGTAGACATCATTTCCCTGAGATTTGTGGTTTTTTATTTTTTATTTTTTTTTTAGTGTTGGGGGGGAATTATAAGAGCAGAGATGGGAAACAAGTATATGTAGCTCTCTAGGTTCTTGCTACATGCTTCCCTTTTTCACAACTTCCAACCTTCCATACGCCATCTGACATGGACTTAGACATTCTCTTTCAAAGCTAAATAATATGTTTAGACAGATATATAAAGACAGAGACAGAAATGGAGACAGAGATTCCTAATCAGTAGTCTCTGAGGAAACTAGGGAGTCACAAGACGAAAGCAGAAGAATGCATTTGTGGAAGATGGTGTATGAGGGCTTGTGTGATCACACAAATTCTAGTCATCAGGATTAATATTAAAGGAATTTTCTAGTATGTCAGTTTTCAATGGATAAGAAAAGAGAGAGAGAAACACATGTCACTATTCCCATCTCCCATCTGCTTTGCTACCTATTTTTTTTCCATGATGCTGAGCCTTGGGAAGGAGAGATCAAAGAACACAATGTATTGTGTTTAGCACTTCTTTCTTTGTCACGGGACATAGACATAAATGCAACATCCCTGTCTTAATCTCTGTATTCCCAGCACTTAGCACAGACTTGGAATGGATTTGGTACTCAATATTTTGTGGATGGGCTAGTAAATAGATAAGGAATTCACATACTTGGTGAAAACATAAGATGATACATCTATGTGCACAGAAAGAGTTGCATGATGTATAAATAAATGTCAGAGGACACATCTTATGGAGAGACTGGACACCAACTGTCAGACCATATCAGCATTCCTGCCTCAGACGAAATGTTGGTCCTTACCCAGGTCCTGAGTGCATAGTTCACCAAATCCCAATGACTTAGGATAGAAACTCAGATTCTCACACTCTTAACTTAGTAATGAACTTGAAGGCATCCTTGTGGCTTTAGGTGATGTTGCCAAGAGGAGAATGAGTCAAGCCTTTGATAAGAGAGCGGGTTCCTTGAGGAGATAGCAGTCAGCAGTTTGAGTCCAAAGACTGCCAGAGAATACAGACCCATGAGTCCTGATCAGACTGGTGACTCTGGGTTTCAGGACATCACTTAGTTTTTTCATAATACCAGGAAAGAACTAAACATGGAGACTCTGGCAATCCTCCACTTCCTATCGTACTCCCCACCCCAACTCCAGCATTCAACCTGTACTACTCTTTTTCCACATGTCCCTCACTCTCCATTTACACATCCTTTCTCAGGAATAGTCCTAAGACTCGCTCACGAATCTGCTTGGTCGTGACCCCATAGATAAGAGGATTGACCATGGGTGGAAAGAGCAGATAGAAATTGGCAAAAAGAATGTGGACATGTGGGGAAGCCCAGAGAGCCACACGGTGCATGACTGAGGAGATGACCACAGGTGTGTAGAAGGCTAAGATGGCACCTATGTGAGACACACATGTTCCAAATGCCTTGTAGCAGGCCTCCTGAGAGGCAAGCTGTAGAACTGCTCGAAGGATGAAGATATAAGACAGGATAACAAAAAGCAAATCCAACACCACTATAAACATGGCCACAGCAATGCCATAGATATTGTTGAAGCGAGTGTCCCCACAAGCCAGCCTTACCACTGCCATGTGCTCACAATAGCAGTGGGCAATCACGGGGCCCCGGCAGTAGTGGAAGCGTCTGAGCAGAAAGGGGAGTGGAGTCGTTAGTGTCACAGCCCGAGTCACAGTAACCATGCCAATTTTGATGATAAGGGGCCTAGTTAGGATCGTGGTGTAGTGCAGTGGCTTGCAGATGGCCACGTAGCGGTCAAAGGCCATGGCCAGCAGCACTGCTGACTCCATGATAGAGAAGGAATGGAGAAAGAACATCTGGACCAGACAGGCATAGAAGTTGATCTCGCAATCTCTGAACCAAAAAATAGCCAGCATTTTGGGAAGTGTTGTAGAAGAGAGGACTAGATCAATGGCTGCCAACATGGCCAAAAAGAGGTACATGGGCTCATGGAGGGCTGCATCAGCCCAGATAATGAAGAGAAGGGTGCAGTTGCCTAGCAGGGCCAGAGTATAGGCAAAGCAGAAGGGAATGGAGATCCAGACATGTAGGTGCTCCAAACCTGGAATTCCTACCAACAAGAAGGCGGCTGGATGGATTGCGGTGATATTGGAGGCTGACATGGCCACTGGAAATTCTCTTCCTCTTGTCTACTTCCACAGGACCCTTCCAGAGAGTATCAAATGTCTGCAGAATTACAGTGCTCAAGTTCAAACTCTGATCATTCACGTGAAAATATTATCCATTGATCTCATTTATAGACCTTAAAAGAAATTAGAAAATAATCCTATAAAGAGAACGGATTATTGGTTCCCAGTGGGGAAGGGGTTGGGGGGTTGGTAAAAGAGGTAAAGGGGCACATATATATGGTGACAGATAAACATTAGACTATTGGTGGTGAGAACAACGCAGTCTATACAGAAACTGAAATAATGTACACCTGAAATTACACGTTATAAACCATTATGACCTCAAGAAAATAATTGAAAGAAAATAATCCTAATATGCATTGTGAAACATTATACATAGTTTCTACCCTCAAGGTACGTATAAAATCATTTGGTAATCAGGACATTAAATAGCAAAAGAGCTAGCATCCTACAACAAGATTCATAAAGTAATTGAGGGGAGGAACAGCTTTCTGTGGTCTTTGTGTGGCCAAGAACAGATTTATAAAGGATGTAGAGCCCTGCTTAATTCAAATCTTACCCAAAAACATTTACTGTCTTCCTATTGCCTCCCAACTCAAACTGTACTCCCAATTATGAAAGAGGAGTCTCTGTCCTGAAAAGTTAAGCTTGGCTGTATGTATAAAAAGTAGCCAATCCTAGCACCTTCTAATAATTCTACTTCCCTCCAAGTTCTGTAGATTTTCGCTAACAGGGGTTCCACAGGCCCTTATTTGACACTCAGAAATCTTGCCATAAAGACCCACATCCAGCTAACTTGAGAACCTGAGAAGTCCTATTGTTGTTCTCTTTTAGTTTGACTTCCATCTCTACACACTTCTACCTTCACTTACTTTCTTTTCTAGCATTCATGACATTCAGAAGAAAAGATGCTCCATTCCCACCTTTTTGCAAGACTGACCTCTGAAATTCACACCATTCTTTTTCCTTCTGGGATCCTTTACCTTTCTACCTCATTTTTTCCCCTTTTATCATTTCCTTTGAAAATGCTTAATCATTTGTTTCCCAAAATTTTGACCTGTGCTTCCTTCTCTTTTTTCAGTTCCTACCTAAAAAGTTTGTTCTGAGGATTGACAAAATTTCTTTTAAACATTTAGCACAATGGATGAAAGGATAAAGAAAATGTGGTATGTATACTCAATAGAATATTATTAAGCCATAAAAAAGAAGGAAATCCTGCCATTTGTGACAACATGGATGGACCTTGAGGGCATTATGCTAGTAAAATAAGTCAGACAGAGAGAAAATAATACATGGACTCACTTATATGTGGAATCTAAAAAAAACTGAACTCATAGAAACAGATTGGAGGTTGCCAGAGTTTGGGGTGGGGGAAATGGGTGAAGCCAGGCCATGAGTACAAACTTCCAGTTATAAGATAAATAAGTCCTGGGGATGTAACGTATAGCTGGGTGATTATAGTTAACAATACTATATTGTATTTTTTCCCAGTAATTTTATTCAGATCATAATGGTTTACAGCATTGTATAATTTTGGGTGTATGTTATTGTTTATCAATTTCTGAATAGACTTCATTGTGCTTACCACCTGCAGTCTAATTTTTGTCTGTCACCCTACATCTGTGCCCCCTTACCCCTTTCATCCACCTCCCAACCCCCTTCCCCTCTGGTAACCACTAGTCTGTTCTCTTTATTCATGTATTTGTTATCTTCCACATATGAGTGAAATCATGCAGTATTTGTCTTTCTCTGTCTGGCTTATTTCACCTAACATAATACTCTCAAGGTCCGTCCACGTTGTTGCAAATGGGATGATTTTATCTTGTTTATGGCTGAGTAGTATTCCATTGTTTATATATACCATGTCTTCTTTATCCATTCATCCATAGAAGGGCATTTGGCTTACTTTCAGATCTTGGCTATTGTGAATAATGCTTCAATGAACATAGGGGGTGTTGTAAGTCTCTTTGGATCATTGTAAATTGCATAAAAGTCACTGAAAGAGTAGATCTTAAGATTCGCATCTCCAGAAAAAAAAAAAAATTGTAACTGTGTGAGGTGACGAGTGTTAATCTTGTTGTGCGTAATCATTTTGCAATATATACTTGTACCAAAACAAGTTGTGCACTTTAATGAAATGTTATTGTTGATTATAGCAACAAAACTGGGGAAAAAATTTAATTTTTAAATTAAAAAAACTTAGCTCAAATCTAGAACATTGAAAAGTGCTCAGTAAATATGAGCACTTTTTTGAAATGAGAAAACTAAAGGTTAAGTTACTTACTGATAATCACATCATTGGTAAATATCAAAGATTAAACTTGAACTTTGAAAATTCTGGTTTCCTGCCTTCAAATCCAATGTCTTAAATCACAATACTCTTCTGCCTCTACCTTGTTGTTCCACAAACAGTTAAAATCAAGCATGTTCAAGTTAAATAAAGCTCTAACTGATTACCATGGTATAGGGAAAAGCTTTAGAATCGAAAGACTTGGGCTGAAGTAATGACTATATCATCAGCCTACCAGCACAAACTGACATTAATCACTGATACTTTTAAAGTGTGGCTTCCTCGCCTATATCTAAAGGCAATAACTATACCTCCCACGGCCACCTTTATTGAGTTTTATTGTGAGGAAAGATGAAATCACATGAGAATAGATCTTGAAAACTGGAAACCCCTGGACAAATGCTATTTGTATACATTACTGTCTTCCTCCCCCTGCACAGATCTGCCCCCTTTTATAAAATGTTTATCTTGATTGACATCAGCACAATCCTGTGTTCCTTGACTTTATATCTTCCTCCTCTAACACCCCTTAGTTCTGTTCCCCTTCACAACACAACTTGTTTAAAAATGTGACTATTCAATCTCTACTTCCTCCCGTCTCGTTTCCAATCCGGCTTCCATATCCACTACTCCCCTAACACTGATCTCGTCATCCCTTCCTTCTTCCCTCACTCTCTCCTTCTTTTCTTCTTTTAATCCCTTAATTCCCTTTTATTCTCATTTCTCTAGGCATTCTCCTTGCTTCCTCCTGGGTTTGCTTTTTTTTTTTTTTTTTTTTTTGACCATCTCTGTTCAGGGAATTCTCAAACATATTGCTTCTACTCTGAGTTCCATTGCCTGTTGGACATCTCCGCTTAGATCTTCCACAGTCATCTCAAACAAAATACAGCAAAAAACAGAAACCTTATCCCCTCACAAACTGTCCTGCTCACGTCTCGTCCAACTCAGAACACATCCTGCCATCCCTGCTGTAGCAATGTCAGAAACCCAGGGATATGATCCCTGATTTAATACCTTCTTCTTCCTTCATATCAGTTCATTAGCAAATCCTATCAATATGAAAAATGTGTTTCACTCCCTACTCTTTTCCCTTTTACCTGCCAACAGTCTTATTTAAATAACCATTATCTTTCATCCAAAAGTCTCCTATCTGGTCTCTGTGGTCTGAATCTTGGGCCTCTATAATCCATCTTCTGTAGTGTAGTCAGAGACCATTAAAAAAAGGCAAATTTTTATTATGCCAGGCCTTTCCTAAAACCATCATGGAATTACCATTGCACTGAGGATGGAATCCACACTCCTAACCCTGGTTTACAAGTCCCTGCATGATCTAGTCCCTACTCACTTTTCAGCCTCACCCACTTCTTCTCCTTTCTTCATTATGCTCCAGTCATACAGCCTTCAGCCAGATGCTAGAGCTCCTAGAGCTCTTTCTCAGCCAACAATGATGCCCTTGACCCTGCCCCTGAATTCTCATACTGTTCTCCTCTCTATGCCCTTTGTGTCTTCCCAAATTTATATCATCTCTTGCCTGTGTCACTAGGAAGACCTTCTTTTCAGTTTTCCACTCCCGCTCAATGTATCCACTGCACAGTGACAGACCGCATACGTTATTTCCCCACTGATAACCACTTTTAAGATCTCACAGCTACAAGAAAAATAAAAACCACCCAATGTGCTTACAAACTTGTTCTTGCCTAAACTATCAGCCTTATCTCTTAACATTCACCTAAATATTCATCCTAGGTTCAGCCACATTGGATTATTCACCACTTCCTGAAACAGTCAGGCTTGTAGCTCATACTATTTAGCTAGTATGCTTTCCCCTGCCTCCTTCCGTACCTGACCATGATCCTGCCCACCTTCTTAGTGAAGCTTCTCAGACTCCTCCAGGCAGATTTTCTCAGTGTTTTCTCATTAATGTGCTGAATTAAATAAGGAGAGTATGATATGTATTGCCAATGCACATGTCTGTATATTCACCAGACTATGAGTGCTGTTAGTACAAGCACGGTGAGTTACTCATTTCTGTATTCACAGACTACCGAACATGGTTGGTGCTCAAAAGTGCTTTTTAAATGGATGCGTGAATGACTCCCTTCCTGGAGAAACTTTGTCCTCTTTTGCTGTTGTACAGTATACCACCATATGATCAAACTGAGATTTACTAGGTATCTCTCAACTTTAAGCACCTCCACAGATGGAAATGCTATGAAATATTCCATCAGTTTTCGTTACTTGGATCAGAATAAAAGCCGTCGTCTTATTAGGAACTTCTCCATGTCTAATGTACATCCATGCATTTTCTCCAGGACTTAACATTGGGACAGACAACCTGGAAGCCCCCTGACAACAGGGCTGATGTTTACATTTACTGCCATTATATCTATGGCCCCCATATAGGAACTTGCTAAATATCTCTTGAAAGAATGAAAGAATATGCCTGTTGTTACCCTTATCCTAAGTGAATGTGCTGCTCCAATTCCAAAGAGGTCTCTCCTCTTCCCTGAGTAGCCCTGTCGCACTTGCTTCCTATGTGCTCCTGCTGAACATCACTGGCCTCCAGCTTATTTGCCCCTGTACCTCAATCTCACAGCTTTCCTGTTCTGTTTGAAATGCCTAATAATCCATCAACCTACCCTCTTTCCAAGTTCAAAACTATACTCTAGTTCCAGTCACAATCCAACTCTGCTTATCTGGTCTTCTCCCGCCCCAACTCCAACCCGCTTGGCATGAGTGTTTTGTCCAGTCCTGACATGTCATTGTCCTTTGTTTGTTTCCTGCCTCTACAGCCAAGATGTCAGCAAATGACCAAAGGAAGCTTGTTTCATGTATTTCTTTGTCTCCCCAAAAGGTGCATGTGGCTCCATGCCTGGAGTATTCAATCAGTGCTATAAACTATTTGGTAGGCTACACCTTTATCCTTAGAGGACTTTAGAATGATATAGCTGGGAAACTGAGTCCCCATATGGTCATCGAAGAAGCAAATAACAGATCTAGGATGAAGTTCCACATCTTCTGACTCCCACACCAGGATTCGGTCTACAGGACTTTAGTGCAAAGATATAGCTGGTTGTTGCTGAAACCTTTAATAAGCAAGTATACCTGGTCTGTCCCATCTCCTTATTTCAGGATTCTCCTTTTTTTCCCTGGACTATTATAGCACCTATGACTGAGGAAGGGCCAGAATGTGAAGTAGGAAGGAAGCAAGTAGCACTAACAGGCATGTAACTACCAGGCATGTGACTAACCAGGGTTATTTAACTAAGGTTCTCATGAGGTGGTCCCTAATACACAATATGGGAGCACAGCCCTGGGAGGCAGAGAAAGGTTTCTTCTAAAAATGGTGGGATGGGAGGATCTAAACTTATAGATAATAAAGTATTTGAGGAGGATAGAAAGAAGGTCTGCTGTTAGAGATGTACAAGGATGAGCGTGATAGAAAAGAGAATTAGGAGGTGAAGTGATGCCTGAGATGAGGGTTAATTCTCTGGTTGGACATGAGAGGTGCGTGGGAGATGGACTGCAGGGCTCTTCTTCCCCACCCAGCCTATTCCCCTCAAAAGTTCAACACTCTTCTATTGGGTCTCCAGTCAGCCTTTGGGTATTCCCCCTAGCGATTACTAGTTTCAGTCTTATTTCTGCCACTATGCTGGTTATTCTAGTTCTCGCTGCCAGCCCCAGCTCACATAGCCTCTTTCCTTGACCTGTTCCAGCCCTCTGGTAGCCAGCTGATCCCAGCATAAGTACCCTCCCTGGTCTACACGCCCCTCATCCCATTTGTGTCAACTCCCTGACTTTGCCCTCTGTACACCTGTCTTCCCCTTCCACCATGGGCCCAAAGTGCTCTCACCCCTCAGCATGAGGCTCAATTCATTTTCTGTGGGCTTCAGGAAAAACTGATGCAGTTTTCCTCCTTAGAGAGAGACAGGTGAGATAGAAGGAGTTGGTAAGGGGAGGTCCTCATAATCAGCTATTCTTTCATCAAAAGAAAAAGACAACAGCAGGCCTTGTCCCTGAGGAACATCCTTAAAAAGCCTCATGATGGGCCTGGTGTCTTCTCTGGAGGTGACTCCAGGGAACTTCTCTGTCCCAGTCTCCAGTCTTTTGGGGTTCCTGCCCCTGGCTTCCTACAGACCCTATTCCCTCACCATTCTGTGGCAGTCAATCATGCCTCCCTTGAAGATAGTCTGGTTTCAGTAATCACTGCATCTGTCTCCACCCTCACCTTCCTTTTCTCTAGTGCCTACTGAGAAAAGAGCCTCCTTAGAATATGCAAACTGTTGCCTGCTATGTGTGCTTCTGGATTGTGACTTAGAAATGTGGGCTTCAGTCACAACTAGGTCAAGGCTATCTACTCATTCTTTCTTTGATTTGGTTTGGAGTTTTGATGTTTTGCTTCATTTTGTGGACAGAGCTGTGAGCCAAGGTTCTGAGCGGGAGATCTAGGTTTGAGTCCCAGCTTGTGACCTTGACGAGGCACTTAACCTCTCTGTTCCTTGGATTATTTCCTCATCTGTTACGTGGAGACAATAATCCCAGTCCTGCTCACCTTTCATGATTTGGGGAGGATCCAATGAGACCATTGAGGAGTAATTATCAATGTTATTATTAATTAATACTCAATAATTACTAGCCATTAATAACAATACCTAAGGAATGCTCTCCTCTTTTAACTGGTCTCAGCTATTCTGCCATGGTCCTGAGAGGGGAAGTTGGTTTTCAGAGGGTTTATCCCCTTTACCCTGAACTAACTCTCAATGAGACATCCCAAAATGTCCTACTGAGACTATCCTGCTGCATTCCCCTTTCTTCCCACAGAGGCATCTAGATTCAGCATTAGATGTCCCCCTCAGGGACAAGGACTCACCTCTTTCACTTGGAGTCTCCAGAACACTCTGGGTCCGAGTGGGCTTCTACATTGGGCTTGCATTGATAAAGTCTGAGTTCGGCTGAAGAGCCACAGACTATGTGGAGGTGGTGATCCTGACTTAAGGGTCATAAGCTGATGTTAGAACAGTCAGGGAGGAAGATACCCAGGCTGGGTTAAGGAAAGATCATGGTAATTCTATGTTTAATTTTTTGAGCTACTGCCATACCATTTTTCATAGCAGCTGCACCATTTTGCATCCAACCAACAATGTGCAGGGTTTCAATTTCAACACCTCATTAATGCTTATTTTCTTTTTTTTGATAATAGTCATCCTAATGAATATGAAATGGTAGCTCATTGTGTTTTGATTTGCTTTTCCCTAATTATTAGTGGTATTAGGCATCTTTTCTTGTGCTTGTTGGCCATTTGTATATCTTCTTTGTAGAAATATCTGTTCAAGTCATTTTCCCAATTTTGAATTGGACTTTTGTCTTATTGTTGAGTTGTAGGAGTTCTTTGTATATTCTAGACATTAATCCCTTATTAGATATATGATTTGCAAATACTTTCTCCCATTCTGTAGGTTGCCTTTTCACTCTCTTAACAGTGTCCTTTGAACAAAGGTTTTTAATTTTCATGAAGTTCAATTTATCTATTTTTCTTTTGTTGCCTCTACTTTTGGTGTCATATCCAAAAACTCATTGCCAAAGCCAATGTCATGAAGATTTTTGTTTTCTATGAGTTTTATAATTTTAGATCTTATGTTTGGCTTTGATCCATTTAAGTTAATTTTTGTATATGGTATAAGGTGAGGGTCCATCTTAATTCTTTTGCCTGTGGATATTCGGTTTTCCCAGCACCATTTACTGAAAACACCAATAATCAATTTTTCCATTTTTGTTAAAGTATAATTTACAAATGAAAATTGTAGGTTTAAGATGTACAACTTGATGTTTTGATATACACCTAAATTGTGAAATAATTGCCCCAATCAATCTAAGTAACATATCGATCACCTCACAGTTACCATTTTCTTTTTTTCTTTCTTTGATGGTGAGAATACTTAAGATCTATCATCTTAGCAAATTTCAAGTGTATGATACAGTATTGTTAACTATCAATAATCAATTCTTAAATCCCATCTAACTCAACCCCCTGCCAGCATTTGGAAGAGATGAACACTGCCTATTTCCTAATTTCCTAAGCAATACTCTCTGAAGGCTTTCTTCCTGCCTCATTAGTGTCTTTCTTCTTCTGAGTATCCTTTGCTGTACAGTTCTTCTCTCCCCAGCCTTTGATATTGGAGTCTCTTCTCTATCTACACTCATTCTTTAGGTGATTTTATCATTTCTTATGGCTCTATCTATTCTTTGATGACTCCCAAATGTATATTTGCAACTCAGATATCTCCCCTGAACTTCAATTTGGTAAATATAACTTGCTTACCTGATATATATTCTTTAATGTCTAATATATATTTACAAGCTTACATGTCCAAAGCAGAACTCTGATTCCTCTCCTCCTCCACCCCTGTAAACCTACTTTTCTCTGTTTCCCGTTGCACTAAAGCCCTTTCATTCACCCACTTCCTCAGGTTGGAGACTTACTTTGAAGCACATCATATTCTCATAACCCTACATTTAATCAACCCATCAACAAATCCTATCTGCTGCATCTTCAAAGCATATCCCAAGTGTAATCACTTCCCGTTGCCTCTACTGCCACCATCCTCGTTCAAACTACCATCATTTTTCTCTTTGGTTATAACAATAACTTTCAAACTAGCTTCCCTCCTTCACCCTTGTGCCCCTATTTAGAACTCGGAGTAGACCTTTTAAAACTTAAGTCACAGCATAACAGAATCCTGTTCAAAATCTTTCAATAGATTTCCACCATGCTTCAAACAAAATCCAGTTTTCATCATGGTTTACAATATCCTTTATTATCTGGACCTTGGTTACCACTCCAAATTCATCTCCTACCTTCTCTGTCACTGCACTCCAGCAACTGGCCTAACGCTGTCCCTCAAATTCACCAAACACATTCCAGACCTCAAGGCCTGTACAGCTGCTGTTCCCTGTGCCTGGAGCACTGTCATTCCTATGGCTGCATGTCTTTCTGGCTCATTTCGTCAAGATCCCTTCTCAAATGTCACCTCCTCAGAAAGGCCTGCTATGACCACTCTGCCTAAAATTGTGCTGCCTATAATTTTCTATCTTCTTTTTTTCTCAGTACTTTTTAATACCTGTTTATGTGATATATTGGGTTTTTTTAATGAAAGTCTTTCTTTCTAGCAATAGGAATTCCATGAGAACAAGGACTTTGTCTTTGTTCACTGATACATTCCTAGTACTTAGAGAAATGCTGAGCACATAATGGGTCCTCAATTATATTTGTAGAACAAATAATATTGGTTGAACAAAAATCTGCCCAATAGTATCTCAAGTCAGCAATGAATACCTATCCCTGAGCCCCATCAAGACAACGGAGATCCTGGGCTTGGCTCCGAACACTGTGGTACTGGCAGAAAATGTGAGTGACCTCATTTATTTGTTATTGTCACTTATTCCCTGTATTAGAATCAGTTGTTTCTCTGAAAGAACTAAATGAGGTAGTGGCCAAAACTCAGGATCCCTGAAATAATTCTTGAGGGATAATTCCTCTATGACTTCCCCCAGGGAATCTATGTGCTCAGAAAACAAAGCCTCCACCTTCCTCTCTACCATCTGGGTCATGCCATCCCCCACTAGTTCTTCCCCCAACGATCTGCATTTTAAGCTCTTTAAAGCAAGAATCTTTTCAATTCCTGGTATCTCTTAGGTAATGTCAAATACGTATTAAGTCATCAATATGTTTGCTGGTTTACTGATTGTCTGAAATCAAGGTTCTTGTCTGCCTGGCCTACATTTGATTAGAATCCCATCTGATCATTCAACAGCCTTCTCCCAATACCTAACATCATTATCTCCTTTTAAGCAACTATCAAAGAAGGATGAATTCATCCTAGTCTCTGCCTTTAAAAAACCCATTGTGTAGGAAGCCAAATGAAAAATAACAATGTAATGATAGTAACAAGAACAGTCTATTGAAGACATGCTATGTTCCAGGCACTGTATTAAATATCTTACATATAATATCTCATAACAGCCCTTCCCAGTTTTACAGAGGGGTAATGTCTCTTAGGCACTTGTTCCCTAACTTACCTATGGTCACATCAACAAGATTTAAAGTGGACAGTATCACACAAACAGCATTTGATAAGATGTTTAAGGGGAGAGAAAGGACACTCACTGTCACTCAGAGTATCAGAAAATTCAAGAAAATGTTAACTTTGAACTGGGCTTCAGTGGTCACCAGAACATGCTCATTATCCCTTGCCTGCCAAGTTCTATACATGCTGTCTTCTATCCTTGGTGTGCCCCTTCCTCCAAGCCTACCATGTACTTCTAAACCATAAATCTTTAACTTTTACAGAGCTAACCTCTTCCGTGCCAAATGAGCTTCTGTATCTTATTAATATCTACATATCTCATTGAATTTAATTAATTTGTATGTGTCTGCCCATCCTCCAAACCAGACTTTGACCTCCTTGAGAACAGGGACGTGATCCTTCAACCCTTTGCCCTAATATCTTTCATAGTCCTTTGCTTATAATAGATGCTTAATCAATGATCAATGAATTAGATAAAATAATAAAAGAAAAATCTCTACTTTTTATTGAGTGCCTGGCATAGACCAGGGAAAATGGTAAATGCTTTGCATATATCACCTCATTTAACACTCATTGCCTTCCCCCATTTCACAAGTGAAGAACTAACATTCAGAGAAGTTGAGTAGCTTGTTTAAAAGAAATGCTGAGAAGTAAATACCTGGCATGGAGGGCAGGGGGCCAGGATAGAGAGAAAAATACTCTAAAATGTGTCCCTGTGCCAAAAAGCCTGTAGGATTATTTGTGCTCGGGGACCTTTCCACCCACCCACACTGAATTCCCAGGGCAGATCTTCTCTGCCATCCTATCCCTCCCTCCCCCATCAAGGCCCAAATTTCTTAGCTTCAATTTTCTGCCTATTTCCAGCATCCCAAAGGTCTTTTTAGTCCTTTCATCTCCAAAGGATTTTTACTCTCAGCTAGGGCCCTAATGACAGGATAAATACTTCCACTTCTTTGCTCCCCACACTTTAAGCCCTGCAGGACCTGAGACTCCACTACCACTCCCTGACCCAGATCTGGTAAGTCCGTCTGCCTATGCTCAACCCTACAATATGCACACTGTCAGCAAATCAAAGACCTGACTGCCGCTGAGATATATTTTCTCACTGAGGTGATGTCCACTTCAGATAAAGGGGACTCATAAATGAATCACACTTTTGACCACTACTATGTGCCATGTAGTAGTGCTACTCTTCAGATAAGTATCTCCCACAATAAGTCCTCACAATAGCCTATGAAGTAGGAATCATCCTCTCCAGGTCACAGATGAGGAAGCAGCTTGAGAGAGGTTAGGGGACTTGTCTGGGGTCACACAGCTCATGAGTGAGTAGAGCTGAGAATTGAATCAGGCTTCCCTTGGTCATCCACTAATGAATGCTGAATTCTTGGCAGACAGCTTCCTGCTCATGAGCACATCTAGTGATGAAGAAATTGCTCCTTTCCTCATGAGACAGCTTTGTTCCTGGTACTTGAGCTCCTATTCTTAGATATTTTAGGTAAGGCCTTTCTTATACCAAACGCTAAGGTAATTCAGAACAAAGAGAAGTGAGGGACATAACGTTGAGTTATTCTGGGTGGGTCATCAGGAAGAGGCCGTGAGTCTCTCCTTGCCTAATCTCCGGAGGCAGATAAATGAGAAGAAAATAACAGTATAAGCAGAAGAGGGTTCACAGTCAGAGAGAAAAAAGCTGTAAGTCTCTAGCCTCTCACCTTCACCATGGAGAGGGTTCTGCAGCCATGCCACTCACCTCCCAGCCCACAGTCTAGAGGTCGTTGAATCAGACAGAAGCAGCAAGGGCTCCTGTGAATGCTTGTGATGGTAACCCATCTCCTGCTTCACATCATTTCCCAGTGCCCTACAATCTTTCATCCTGGACATTTTTCATGAGATCCAACTCATAAATTAGAGGGCCAGGAAGTAATGACTCCAAGTCCCTCATCTCGACATTGATCTTTTTTCCTACAATCTGAGCATATTGTGCTCAACACATGCTTTTCCAATTTCATTTTCCCCATCTGTGCAAATGCAGCTGAGGCAAGGGGAGCTTGTGGTCATTGTGCCATGTGGCTACAAGGACAGAGTAAAAGTTCTTTGAGTGATAATTCAGGGGCTCAGGAAACATGACTCAATTATTTAAAAGGCTGAGTGTAAGAAGAAAATGGGGGGGAAGGAAACAAGGCTGTCTCATTTATGTCTGGATTATTTGGCTGTCAATTCTCCTCACACCAAAAGAAAGGGCATTGAAGCACGGACACTCCAAAAACAATGTCTTACCTAAATGTATGTACCTGTGTCTTCTGAGCACAGCCTTGCTGATGCATTTTGCACAGCAACATAGACACAATCACGTGCTTAGCCAAACACATACTGTGCTCACTCATAAAATGAAACAATTTTACCATTTTACAAGATCCCCCCACTCAGATTTTTCTCTGTCCCTGAACTTTTGGCCACCACCAAAGCTGAAATCCCCTCTGGATATGCTTGGGCCCAGGCTGGACAGGGAAGGGGATAGCACAGAAGAGAAAACAGGAAACACACAGAGGAAGAGATGATGAGAAGGAAAGTAACAAGATTATTTGTTCAATATCATAGTCACAGCTGTAATTGGCACTGGGATGGAAAACCAGGCATCCTGGTCCAAAGTTCTTCCCCTAAATCATATTAGAAGACCTTACTCTTCTCCTTCCTGCCTCTTTCTTTCTGGGTATGGGTAGCTAATGCTAGGGATTGAAAGGAGTATTGCAGCTTAAAGTTAGAGATACAAATGGACTCCCTCCAGAGGGTCCACTTGGTTCCACTCTGTCTCTCAACTAGCAACCAGAACAGTCACATCCCATTATATTAGAAACCCTTGGGAGAAAGGTACTTTTCTCCATCCTCTGTCTATTTCTGGTTCTTGTTCTCAACTTTCTTTCCTTTTCATCATCATCTTCTCTCCCTCTAGTGTCCCCTTCCTGACTTTTTTAATCTTTCTCTCTCAAATTCTCAAATATTGGCTGGCTAGTGGATAAGACAAACAAAAAGGCACATGTAGATGAGAGAAGATCAGGGGAGATAGTATGTAATGGGCAGAAGGGATGGGTGGAGATATGTAGAAGTACTGTCATTTGACCAAACTTGGTCTTTATATTTGCTTACACTGCATGATTCTGTCTTCCCAACGATTAAAATTCACCTCTCCTTTCTTTGATGTACCTTTTATTTTTATGAGAAAATATTCCTTGTACACAATCGTCTCACAATAACCTTATCAGATTACATATTGTGGCCAAATCAGCTTGACACCTTCCACTGGCCAATTCTGCGTAATCTCACCTATTCCTACAGCATCCATACAGGACACCTAAGACAAGCACAGGATCCTAGTACTAACATGAGCCAGGCAATGTTATGGTTGTAGCAGGCTCCAAGAGACAGCCCCTCACCATGACCTTTGCTGTTCCTGGTCAGAACCTAGGTTCTAGGCCTCATCTGTGAGTAAATCACAGGCTCAATGGCTTGAAAAGTCCATCCAATATCTCCCTGATTTCCCTTCTCCTCCCATCCGTCCTGATCTTCCCAACTTGAAAAGTAACCATGTTTAAGTCTTCCATTCAATCTGCCTGAATTTCAACCATTACACTACCCTTATATTGTCATAGATGAATCGGAAGAAAGTAAGAATGTAGGCAGAAGAGTGTTCATAGGCAGAAAGAAGAAAGCTGTAAGAGTCTCTTGCTTCTCACCTTCATCATGGAGAGAGTTCTGCAGCCATGCTATTCACCCTACAGACCCCAGCCTAGACATCTTTGAAGCAGACACGAGCAGCAAGGGCTTCTTTGAACCCTGGTAATAACTCTACCTCCTGCGTTACATGATTTCCTGGTGCTCTACAATCTTCTCATCCTGAATGTTTTTCATAAGGTCTAATTCAAATATTTTCTGCTGCAATTTCAGCTTCAGCCACAGCATAAGGATGAATCCCAACTGCTTCATCTTTCAGGGTTGCTAGGGCTCAGAGCAAGGCAGTAAAGCCTTTTTTTTACCCACCCCACCTTCACCTGGCCATGCAATTCTCAAACCACAGCCATCAGAACCCAACCTCCTTCCTGCTTATGGGGATTCCTGGCCTGGAGGCATCCCACTTTTGGATTGCATTTCCTTTCTGCTCCATGTATGCCCTTGCAGTACTTGGCAACACGGCAGTGCTACTGGTGGTGCATTCAGAGCCTTCACTGCACCAGCCCATGTACCTGTTCCTATGTATGCTGTCCACCATTGACTTGGTGCTCTGTACCTCTACTGTACCCAAGCTCCTTGCACTTTTTTGGGCAAATGCTGCTGAGATCGCCTTTGAAGCCTGTGCTACCCAGATGTTCTTTATCCATGGCTTCTCAGCCATAGAATCTGGCATCCTGCTAGCAATGGCCTTTGACCGCTACTTGGCCATCTGCCGGCCACTGCACTATGGGTCATTGCTGCCCCTAGAGGCTGTGGGCAAGCTGGGAGCTGTTGCTGTGTTTCGTGGCTTAGGGCTCATGACCCCACTCACCTGCTTACTGGCAAGGCTGAGCTACTGTAACCGAGTGGTGGCCCACTCCTACTGTGAGCATATGGCTGTGGTGAAGCTGGCTTGTAGGGGCACAAAGCCAAACAACATCTATGGCATCACTGCTGCCACGCTGGTGGTGGGCACTGACTCCATCTGCATTGCTGTCTCCTATGCACTCATCCTCCGGGCTGTGTTAGGCCTTTCCTCCGAGGAGGCAAGGGCTAAGACCTTTGGCACTTGTGGCTCCCACCTGGGTGTCATCCTTCTCTTCTATACACCAGGACTTTTCTCATTCTACACACAGCGCTTTGGCCAGCATGTGCCCCACCACATCCACATCCTCCTGGCTGACCTCTACCTTGTTGTACCACCCATGCTCAACCCAATCATCTATGGCATGAAGACCAAGCAGATCCGGGATGGGGCCCTCCGACTACTGAAGCAGGTTACTGTTCAGTCATAAAGTCTTCCACCCCACCCTGGACCCTATCCTCTTCTCCTCATAGACCTTGGGCAATGTTTAAGAGACCAGTGGCTCCTAGCGTGATAGGGAGACAGAAACCCATGCTCAATGGTATCCTTACTTTCATAAGGAGGTATAGCATAAGTCAGATGGGGGAAGAAGCGTCAGGTGTTTTCTACTTGTGATATAGATATGGTTACAAAGCTCAGGGAGCCCCTGTGTAATGGGACACATGGTTACCAAGCTGATGATGGCCTCCCAGGGAATCCTACTCTGCTGTTTTGATATGGCTCCTACCTTCAGCAGACCTTGATAAAATGAAACAGATATGACTACTGGTCTGACAAGGAGAAATAACCCTCATCCACACTCGGTTGTCCCTACCCTGATAGAGATATATGAATACCTCCCTCCATGAGCTCTAAGTCTGACAGGAGAAACACACACAGAGAATTGAAAGGCACAGAGACGGAGAATTCATTGATGGACCATAGGGACAACAACAGCAAATAAGAATCATGGGCAAACTGTGTCCATGAACAGAGGAGTAAGCAACAAGGTGTAATGTCAATCTAGGAAGGTTCTCTGGAAGAGGAGTTTTTCTTTTCATTGAGCATGCGTTATGGGCCAAATATATTGCTAAAATCTAGGCGTGTGGACTTGATTAGGTCAAAAGTCCTCCTCTCATGGTGACTGCTCACTATAAGTCAGAAGAGAACATATAGGGAGACAGCAGCCAAACCAAATTAAACCAATATAATTAGGGTAAGCACAGCGACCTTGGGTAGTGAGTAAGGACACCTATCTTGCTCAGGGAAAATGAGGTCCCAGGGCCCACCTCATCTCACTCCACCCCTCCGTACAGGAGGGAAAAGCTTCTTCCTTGTTAGCCTTCAACCATGCCTAGGTGTAAGATGTGGGAACAAAGTCTCAGGCTAGGTGATATCAAGTCTGACATCCATAATCTTTCCCTCTATTGCCTGGGAGTGGCCACGTGGAGCTGCCACCAAGCCTCAAAGGTCCAGGGAGCCAGGCAGGGGCAGGGAGACAAACCTAAACTCCTCTTACAGAGATACACCACAGCTGCCCCAATCCTGCAGATGGGGACAGTGGAAGACAGTGGGGCTGTGTCACTCCTGCCTCAGCATGTGCCCTTTGCCTCATCTGGTTTACTGCCCACTTGGCACCAAGGCAAGTAGGAGAAGGCATTGGGCCTGGGCAGCATTCAAAGCCTCTGCCCATCCAGGGACAGGTCTGCAAGGCAGAGTGTAGGCGGGGTCAATGCCTGAGCTGTGGCCTCCTCCCAACAGGTAGAGGGGTCCCCCAGGGCCTGTTCTCACAGAGATGAAGCCATTTCCATGAGGACGGCTGGGGAAGTTCAGCTGCCAGGAGGCCAGACTCTTCTGTTCAGGGAGTAAATGTAATGAAAAATGGCCCCAGAGCCCAGAAGGCCTCAACATCGCTGATTTGTGGAGTCAGCTTCAGCACTTCATTCCCCGGGCAGCCGAATCCTGGAGCAGCAAGAGCATGTAGGTGGATTCTGTGCACACAAAGGAGTTGCTCTCCAGCTGGGTATCCACTGTTCTGCACAAGTTCTTGGCCGCAGTCTGTCTCCAACAACGAGGCCACCTCCCTTCACATCTGTGAGGCCAACGTGTGCTGTAAGGTCATAATAGTAAGAATAAGCATAAAAGTCCACATCCTTCACTTCCTTTTTGTGCACTTTAATTCAAAGGACTTCAAAATTACTGTTTTAAAAAGTTCATATAAATGGAATGATACAATATATATTCTTTTTGTGACACTGCTGGCACACAGCTCCGGGATGTTCACTGCCTTCCGTCCTAAAACTCTATATGTTGTTTCAGCATGTTCCCGCTCTCCTACGTAGTCTCATATCCATCTGGTGAGGAACAAATAACTAACTACCCCCACGTTACAAAGCCAGAGGCAGAAGTTATGGAGGTAGTAACTTGTCCAAGAAAGCAAGTAAATTCATAACAGCAAGACAGAGCCACAGTTCAAACTCATATCTCTAAATCCAATGCTTTTTGCTCTTTACCAGGTGAGTTCCTATAAATCTAGACCCTAGAACAAAGAATCTAATAAGGTTTAATCTAGAAGAGAGGGGATAATATTTCTAACAGAAATTTCTGAGAGCATGCAACATGCCCAACACTGTTCTAGAGGCTGTGGATATAATGGTGATTCAGGAAGATAAATCCTTGGTGACAACTTGAATATGAGGTCTTAGCAAAATGCCCCCATGTCCTCTCGGTGACTCCCATGTTACCCATCTAAATAACTCTTCCTCCACTCTGGGGCTCAGCACACAGGAAATTAGGAGTCTTAATTTGCCCACAGACATCCCAGGTTGCTAGACAATCAGACCTGAGATTGGCCAATAAATTCTACTCCCCAAGATATTTAATGCAAACGATGGGAAGTTAAGAAAATTGACTACATCCTATTTGGGACTATATTGGCTATGGTTGGATTTATTTTTCCCAAACCATTCTTTTTTTTTTTTTTTTTTTTTAAGATTGGCACCTGAGCTAACAACTGTTGCCAATCTTTTTTTTTTCCTGCTTTTTTTCTCCCCAAATCCCCCCAGTATATAGTTGTATATATTTTTTTTACCTGTGAGTCCTTCCACTTGTGACATGTGGGATACCGCCTCACCATAGCCTGATGAGCAGTGCCGTGTCCGCACCCAGGATCCGAACCAGAGAAACCCTGGGTCACCGAAGCAGAGCGTGTGAACTTACCCACTCGGCCATGGGGCCAGCCCCGCAAACCATTCTTTTTTAATGTTATAATTTACCTAAAATAAAATATATTAAGTGTATAGTTTGATCTCTGACAAATGATACATCGGTATAACCACCACTTTAATCAAGATTCTGAATATTTTCATAATCCCAGAATGTTCCATTGTGCTCCTTTCAGACAATACCTGCACTCCCTCACTGAGACAACCACTGTTTGATTTTGATTACCTGGGATCAAACTTACTGTTCCAAAAGTTCACATAAATGGAATAATACAATGTATATTCTTTTTGTCAATTTCTTTGGCTCAACATATTGTTTTTGAGAAGCATTCCTGTTAAGTGCATTGGCTGTTGATTCCTTTTTATTGTTAAGTCATATTCCATTGTATGAATATGTCAAAGTTTATTTTTGGACACCTGGCTTATTTCCTATTTTTGACTGTTACGAATAAAGCTGCTATAACCTACAAGTGGAAATTCTGGGTTATAAGGTAGGCATACATTTAACTTTAATAGAATCTACCGAATCATTTTCCAAAGTAATTGTACTATTTTATACTCTCACCAGTGACAGACAATTCCCAGTTGTTCCACATCCTAGTCAACCCTTGATATTGTCGTTCTTTTTTTTATTTTAACCATTCCACTGTTTGTAAATAGTAATTTATGATTTTAATTTGCATTTTTCTGATGACTCATTACATTGAGCAACTTCTAATGTTTACTGTTTATGCATACGCCTTCTATGAAATGTTTAAAGTCTTTTGTCCATTTTTATTGAATTTTTTGCTTTCTTGTTGTTTTGTACTAGTAGTTTATATATTTTAAATACAAGTCATTTATCATATATCCATAGTAAAAACATTTTGTCCAGTTTTGTGGTTTGCCCTTTGATTTTCCTGCTGGTATCTTTTGATGAAAAGAAATTTTTACTTATGATAAAGTCAAAATAATTTTATTCATGGTTAATGCTCTGTTCTATAGGCTTAGCTAATAATTTTAAGTTTATGACCCAATACAAATAATGGTGTAAAGTTAAGATTTATTTTTTCATATATGGATATCCAGTTCCAGCATCATTTGTTGAAAAGACTTTCTTTTCCAAATTGAATTGCCTTGGCAACTTTGTCAAAAATCCATCAGCTCTTTGTGTGGATGTATTTCTGGACTTCCTTTTCTCTTTCCTTAATCTATTTGGCCATCCTTATCTCAATACTACACTAAAAATGATAGCTTTATGGTAAGTCTCAAAATGAAGTAGAGGAAGTCTCCCAACACTGTACTTGCACGGTGGTTTTGGATATTCTATGTTCTTTGCCTTCCTATAAATATTTTAAAATCAATTTGTTAATTTCTACAAAAATTATTTCTGGGTTTTGATTACATGACATCTATTTCTTTCTCTGACCTTACTGTACTGGCTAAGACCTCCAACACAATGTTCAATAGAATCAGTAAGCCAAACATCCTTACCTTGTTTCTCTTAGGAAGAAAGCGTTCAGTCTTTCATCATTAAGTATGATGTTAACTGTAGGTTTTTTCATGGATGCCCTTTATCAGTTGCTGAAAGTTCTTATCCAGATGGTGTTGAATTTGGTCAAATCATTTTTTTTCATACAGTTAGGTAATCACGTGGTTTATCTCCTTTATTCTGTTAATGGAGTTTACTATAGTGACTTATTTTTAAATGTTAAACTACCTTGCATTCCTGGAATAAGCCACAGTTGGTAATGTATTGTATGATTCAGTTTTATTACTGGATTTATATATTACTTGATTCAGCTTGATAATATTTTGATAAGGATAGTTGTATCTATGTTCACGATAAATATGCTTGTAATTCTCTCTTGTAATTTCCTTATCAGGTTTTTATATCAGAGTTTTGCTTGCTCATAAAATATCTTGGAGAATATTCCCTATGACTCGATTTTCTGAAAATGTTCATGTAACGTTTATTTACTCAAATGTTTGATAGAATTCTACAGGAAAGAAATCTGAGTCTGAAGTTTATTTTTTATTGTGCATTCAATTTTCTATGAATATAGATCTCTTCAGATTTTCTGTTTTCTCTAAGTTTTCAAAATAATTGTCAAATAATATGTGAATACGTATGTAAAATTGTTTGTAATATCCCCTTATTATCCTTTCAATTCTGTAGGACTTGTCACCTCTTTATTTCTGATATTGGTTATCTGTGTGTGTTTTGTCCTGCTCTGTTATGCTGGGAGGGAAGAGAAATGTATCAATTTTACTAATTTTTAGAATCAAATTGTGGCTTTGTTGATTTTTCTCTATTTTTTCTTTCGTTGATTTCTGTTCTTTATTTCCATTCTCGTATTTACTTCGGGTTTAATTTGGTCTTATATTTCTAGCTTCTTAAGATAGACACTTAGATCATTGATTTTAAACCTTTCTCTTTTGCTAATGTAAGAATTTCTATGTATAACCTTCTCTTTGTGCATTGCTTTAGCTGCATCCCACAATTTTTTTTGGCTGAGGAAGATTCATCCTGAGTTAACATCTGTTGCTAACCTTCTTCTTTTTGCTTGAGGAAGATTCCCTCTGAGATAACATCTGCACCAGTCTTTCTTTATTTTATACGTGAGTCGCTGCCATGCATGGCAGCCAATGAGTGCTATAGGTCCATGTCTGGGAACTGAACCCTGGCTGCTGAAGCAGAGTGAACCAAACTCAACCACTAGGCTAAAGGGCCGGCCCCTGCATCCCGCAAACTTTAATATGTTATGTTAAAATATTTTGTGCTATTGTCTAATTTCCCTTATGATATTTTTGTAAGCCATAGGTTGTGTGTTGCTTAATTTCCAAGTGTTTGGTGATTTTCTTTTTTAAAAAATTATTTTATTGAGGTCATATCGGCTTATAACTGTGTAAATTTCAGATGTACATCACTATATTTCAGTTTCTGCATAGGCCACATTGTGTTCACCACAGTAGTTTAGTTTTTATCCATCACTATACATATGTGCCCCTTTACCCCTTTTGCCCTCCCCGCCTTTACCTCTGGCAACCACTAATCTGTTCTCCTTTTCCATGTGTTTATCTTCCACATATGAGTGAAATCATATGGTGTTTGTCTTTCTCCGTGTGACTTATTTTCCTTAACATAATACCCTCAAGGTCCATCTATGTTGTCACAAATGGCACGATTTTGTCTTTTTTATGGCTGAGTAGAATTCTATTGTATATACATATACCACAGCTTCTTTATCCATTCATCTGGTCACAGGCACTTGAGTTGGTTCCACCTCTTGGCCATTTTGAATAATGCTGCGATGAACATAAGGATACATAAATCTCTTTGAATTGTTGATTTCATGTTCTTTGGATAAATACCCAGTAGTGGAATAGCTGGATCATATGGTATTTCTATTTTTAATCTTTTAAAAAATCTCCATACCGTTTTCCATAGTGGCTGTACCAGTTTGCATTTCCACCAGCAGTGTATGAGGGTTCCCTTTTCTCCTCAACCTCTGCAATACTTATTTCTTGTCTTGTTAATTATAGCCATTCTGATGGGTGTGAAGTGATATCTCATTGTAGTTTTGATTTGTATTTCCCTAATAATTACATCTTTTCATGTGCCTGTTGGCCATCTGTATATCTTCTTTGGAAAAATGTTTGTCCGTATCCTCCACCCCTGTTTTGATCAGGTTGCTTGGTTTTTTGTTGTTGTACGAGTTCTTTATATATATTGGAAATTAACCCCTTGTTGAATATATGATATTCAAATATTTTCTCCCAGTTAGTGGCTTGTCTTTGTGTGTGTGTGTGTGTGTTTTAAAGATTGGCACCTCAACTAACATCTGTTGCCAATCTTCTTTTTTTCTCTTCTCCCCAAAGCCCCCCAGTACATAGTTGTATATATTCTACTTGCAGGTCCTTCTAGTTGTGCTGTGTGGGACACTGCCTCAGCATGGCCTGATGAGCAGTGCTAGGTCTACACACTGGATCCAAACCAGTGAAATCCTGGGCCACCAAAGTGGAGCAATGCAAACTTAACCACTTTAGCCACAGAGCTGGCCCCCAAGTATTTTTCTGACCCATTCTCTGTCCTCTCCTTCTGGGACTTCAATCACATATACATCAGACTACTTGATAGAGACCCACATGTCACTCTATTCATTTTTTTTAACTGCTTTTCTCTCTCTGCTTCTATTAACTCGTTAATAGAATATTGGATGATTTCTATTGACTTGGTCTTCAGGTTCACTGATCCTTTCTTTTGCATTGTCAATTCTGATGTTAATCCTAACTATGATTTTACTTCAAATATTACACTTTCAGATCTAGAATTTCCATTTGATTCTTTTATAGTTTTTAAATTTCTCCTTAAAACTCCATATTATCACCCATTTATCCATTTTCTGTAGATTCTTTCAACCAGTTTTATAGCTATATTAAAATATTTGTCAGTATTTCCAAAATGTGGGCTATCAGAGTCTCTCTCTGCTGACTTTTTTCTCTTGATTATGCATTTTTATTATGTATAGTAATTTTTCAATGTGTACTGGAGATTGCAAATGATACATTTAAAAGTCTCTGGATCCTGTTATTTTTCTTTGAAGAGCTTTTACTTTTTGTCTAACAGGCATAGTTAACTTATTGATGGGCCAATGATCTTGATCCTGTGAAGTTTAACTTCAGGCTTTATTAAGACTTTATTATTTCATTTTTACTCATATTCCAAGATCATGGCCCTTAGTACTTAGATATTCTATTAAAGGTGTAGCCTTTCTGGAGTTAATCAAAGACTGAGATGTTACCAATTCCTCCCAACTTAGTGAAACTTAAATGTCAAACTCTGTCTTCCCAACACCAGGAAACCGGTGAATTCAGGGATGCTGCTCTACATAAAGCTATTGTTCACTGACTTTCTTAGTTGCAGTCTCCGTGACTTTCTAGTACACCAGGTGGCACTGTCTTCTCCTTTCATTCTTGTGCAGCTGATCCATCATAACATGTACTCTCTATTGTCTCATCTTCTCCTCAGGCCTACCAGTTATTCTCACCTGACAGTCAGTTTTAGGGCCCTTTTTGGTTTCTTTGTCTGACACCCGCTCTTTAAGCATTCTCCCAGCAGGATTAGGGGTCTAAGCCTTTCTCATGACACCACGTTTCTCAATCTTGTAATTCCAATAGGCCTGTGGCCAACATTGTAGCCTATTCATACGAGTGATTAGATGGGCTTAAACAAGTTACTGCTAGTAATAAATGCTTTGAAGCAATGAATAGCTGTAAGATGGCTGCCTGGGACATCTCAAGAGTCAGAAGACAGATACTAGATGTCTTGGTGGCTGGAATCAGAAGAATGACCTTGTGACATGGGTTAGGACAAGCTCCATTCAGTTTTTGCAAGAAATGGAGACAGTTGTCAAAGTCATAAGATTAATGTACAGAGCCTGAGTCACCTCAGGAGACGAGGTCAGAAGAGGAAAAGACAGCAAAGAAGGGAAGAAACTGACGAAGTAAGAATCCATATAGGAAATTTATTATGTTAATACAATGTTTCTCAGCTGGAATTCAGACTGCTAGGCTTCCCTGGGGGAAGGATAAGAAGTACACCACAGTTATACATTCTACAATTTCTTTTTTATGTAAGTTCTTTCTTCTAGGAGCAGATACTGTATTTCTCCTCTTACACTGTTCTAAGATGTAACCTGGCTTGGAAGCAATGAAGAGTGACGAAGAAGATCTTGAAGAGGACAGAAAACCTTTCAAAGCACCTGCTTCAGGTGAGGTCATGTCATGATTCCCAGACAAAGGGAAACTGTTCTCTTGTAGCAAGGAGGAAAATGTGCTTCTGCCAGCCTGGAAAGCTTGGAAAATATTTAAGGTCCAGTAGTTTTAGGCCCATTCACCAAAATGCCTCTTTTCCAGCTCTTAAGGCCCCGCACTTTGCCTATTGGGGAATTTACTTTGACATAGATGACCTATTGAGACTGTACATTCAATCTTTATATTTCTGCCACCCTTAAAATCATATCCTGGGCCTGGTTTTCAGCAATCTGTCCTCTGGCTGCAGGAAATTCATTTCCTTTAAGCCTGCCATGGAGGACCTCTGCCTTTTGCGCCACATTTTAAGTTAGCAAATTTGTAAGTATACAGTACAGTATTGCTAACTACAGGCACTATGCTGTACAGTAGATCTCTTATCTCCAAACTCATCAAGTTATATACATTAAATACCTATAGCTTTTTGTATGTCAATCGTACCTGAATAGAGTGGTTTTTTAAGGAAATATTAAGCTATCAATAAAAAGAACTACTCTGAGGAAGGAAAGTGAAAATAATAAAGACCTGAAAGATGGAAACTGTTAATGCTGCGAGAATTCCTTTCATTGTGTCATTTATGAGAACAGCTCACCCATAATGCAGTTACTAAATATTGAAATGATAATAAATATGTGAGTATTAATATTTACATCTTTACAAATCATACTTGACAAGGTTGGCAGTTTTAGAGATATAGAAACTTAGTCTAGCCTGGGTGAGATGCTTCCTTAAAAGAAAAACATCATGGAATCTGGCACTAAATGTGGACCTTTCCCTCATGTGAGCTCTAATGCAGACTCAGAACATGATCTAACCGTAATTTCAAATACTTGATCACAAGAAAATCTAAACTGTCAGTGCTCTATTCATAATGGAAACGCTATTTATTCCTTCAGTCAATAGCCTTTTAAGTCTTTATACATTGATAGTATCAAGAATAAAGTTGAAAAACCAAGATGTATCTCAACAAAAAAATTCTAGTCTGGGGGCCGGCCAGGTGGCATAGTGGTTAAGTTCACATGCTCTGCTTCAGCGGCCCAGGTTTTGCTGGTTCAGATCCCAGGTGCAGACCTACACACCACTTATCAAGTCATGCTGTGACAGGCATCCCACATATAAAATAGAGGAAGATGAGCACAGATGTTAGCTAAGGGCCATTTTTCCTCAGCAAAAAGAGGAGGATTGGCAGCAGATGTTAGCTCAGGGCTAATCTTCCTCAAAAAAAAAAAATTCCAGTCTGTGAAGAAGACATAGTATATTGTAATAAATGCCTACACAAGGACATATAGACATGCAAGAGGGAGAATGAACATTGCCTCTCGTGGAAAGTCCTGCATAAACCTTGAAAAATAAATAGGAGCCTGCTGTTGATAAAGGCCTTTCAGAAAGTGTGTGTAGCAGAGTGAGAGGCAAGCCCACTACCTCTGGGACACAATCATTTGAATTTCTTTCTCTATAAAGAGGCAATAGCAGTACCAGCCCCCTAGGGCATGCAATAATTAGATGTCATTTTTGCAAATACTTAGTAATGTAGGTTGGTAGTCAAATTACATTTAATTGAATTTTAAAGTTGTGTTTGTTTGGGGTTGTGATGCTGGGGAATTAGATAACTCTCAAACCTGTGCTGAAGCTAGGCGAGGCCTCCTGGGGTTGCTAGAGCTTTGATGAGTGATTATTAAATTTAGAGCATCTTGTCTAGATGTGAGGAGGTTGATGTTGGCAAAGAACTATGCAAGGTGATTGTCCCAGATGTTTGGAGCCTAGGGGACATCTAATTGCTTATGTTAATACTAGTTGGACCTACATGTTATTACATTTTATTGTATTTCTTAGTGTTGTGTATATTGTCCCATTTAATCCTCAACTTTATGAGGCAAGAGCTGTTATCTCCATTTTAGAGAGGGAAATTGAGCTTAGAGAAAACTGAAGCAATTGCTCAAGGTTAGGGAAGTAGCTGAAAGCAGAGCTAGAATTTGAAATCTAGACTACATTTCAGATGCCTGAAAATTGCCGGTATCTTTTTGGCACGGTTTTAAAAACAAAACAGGAACTAGCAGCATTTCTTAATACCAAGACAAAAGCAAGACAACTCCCCAGCAAGGCCTCCCCATATGGTAGCAAGACCCGGGAATGCAGTCAACACTCTCTTCTCTCTCTGTCCTTTCTCCTTTTCACGCTTTTTCCTCTCTTGGATATGCAGTTGACCTCCAGTTCTCTATCTCCCTCAAATTACCCTCTTATTCTATTCCATGGGAGGAGGTAGAAGGAATTCAGAAAGATATCTCTCAAAGGGCCATTTTCCTTATATTGTTCTAATCCACAAAACATTGTAACATAATTTTGCATTCATCGTAATCTCACATCACTGAGAGAATTCATAGCAATTGTTCATTAGGTCAACCTCTGTAGGCTTCCTTTTCCTCTTCTATAAAAGGGAAAAACAACTGTTTGCCTTATAGAGAGCTGTTAAGAAATAATTTGCCCATGGCCAATCCATGCACAATGTAGATTAATCTCCTTGGAAAAACTTGGCTTTGAAGAACTTGAGACACACATTCTGGTTTGTATAAAACTTCTCCTACGCCTTGTGTCTAGGACCATCTCCCACACAATTCCTTGAATGCTAGCAGCCAGGAAGGCATAAGAGTTTGCACAAACTTTTTACTTGATATAAAAATGTCAGTGAGTCAACCACTCATTCTACAGTCACTAAAGACCCCATACAGCTCTAGGGTATCACACACTCGGAATATACTCGCCAGTTACCCGAGGCCAAGCCTCGCTGGCTGGCATTATACACCATAGATTTTCTAGACTAGATTTGGATCAGCCCTTTGAGACTGCCCTTTGGGAGTCCTTGAGAGGCTTAGTTATGAATTAATAAACTCAGGGGTTCTACAGAGCAGTGTGACCTTGAACCTAAATTCCGCGTCTGCAAAAGATCAACCAGTGCTTGCCATTTTCCTCCCAAAGTCACAGCTACCCAATACAAAATCAAAGCTACCTGATACATAATGATGACAACAAATGCTCCCATCTATTGAGCTCAATGAAATTATATAATTAATTGCATTTACCATTTGCCAGAAATTTAGTTTTTCATTTATTCATTCATTTTATACTTAAAGGGCTTACAATATTCTGGGCCACATGGCAATCACTAAGGTTAGACAAGTCAGGAAAAACAACTGTCTTCATGGTCCTTGCAGAGAATTAAGACAGCCAGGCGTTAATCAAATAACACAAACACACATAAAACTGGTTCTCGGCTGCTGGATTTAGTGCTTTATGTACATTTTGTAGTTGAATCCTTACAACATCTCTGCGAGGTAGATATTATCCCCACTTTATAATGATGAGGAAATAGAAGTTCAGAGAGGTGAATTAACTGAAGGTCACACAGCTGGTATAGGCCAGAGGTAAGATTTTTTTTTTAACTCAGGTTTTCTACATGGGTGGGTAACAGTCTTATTAACCTAACGATTACGAGTGGGAGCTTTAGATTCATGTATACAGACTTTTTTAACTAATGGCAAAATCTAAAAGTCACTATAAATCACACCATGATAATCTTTTAAGTGGGTAAACTGGTCACCAAACTTGCTAGAGACCATCGCAGGACTCCCTCTTATGTCAGGCTCAGATACTTCAGTAGTTGTTGGCCTGTGGAGAAGATGGAGGTCCTATGGGATGTGCTGAGATGCGTGCACCCTGAAGGTAAAGTTGTAGAGACATAGACCCCCAGATCCCTTCCAGCTCTTGACATCAGTGGAGCCATGGAATGACTAGCAGTAAGAATGTCTGTGGTATGGTGCCAGGGATTATGGATGGGAGAAGGTTCCAAGCTCAGAGCTGCTGTTGAGAAAAGGCAAAAATGACAAAGCCAAAGGATCCCCACAATCCTAGATTGGGTATCTAATATCCAATCTTAATTCTGCTAACCCTCTGAATAGGAATTTTCCAGCCTCAGGGCCTGTATACAAGGTCTTTTGTTTTAACTGCCCCAGGCTGCTTGTGGTCCTCAATACCGGCATGTCAGCTGAGGGCTTCTGATAGAGATCAGTGGGACCCTCAGTGAGATGAACACGCTGGCTCCCTGATCAGAAGGTGGTTCTTATTGGAGTAGAGGGTGACATAGATGAGGGGCCTGGATAACATGGTTCTTGCTCAGTCCGATATCTGTGGCCCTGATGAGGAAGGCCGTCATACAGCACAAGCTCTTTTCAAATGGTTTCCTCTCCCAAAGTGGCCAAACGGGATCTACTGAAACTTTTAGGTTGGCTTCTACCAGACATAATCTAAAACAGTAACTCTAAACTCATGACTCCGTGTCCTAGCTTCTTGGTCTCTATGGGCAGGATTTATGACCTTCAGATAAGCAGGGTTGCCAATGGCCTCCTCCTCATTATTGATAAGCACACAGTTTTGAGTTCCTTGGAATCCATGCTGTAGTAGCCAGTGTAAATACATATAATGGGAAAACAACTTTTTCAACTAAAACTACGTGTTCGGGATTCACAGCTCCCCACCCCACCTTTTTGCCTCTGAGTTTCTCATTCTCTTGTCTCAGCTCACGGAAATGACACACAGAAATGACTACAATTATTAAATTCCCAATTGTCTTGATGGTCATGGAGATAGGCAAGGTCCTTTCCAACAGCTCTCTCATGGTGCTTTCTATTAAATTTGAGTAGTTTTTTTCCACCAGAAATCTCCTTATTTCAATTCTTCAAGAAACATTATGGGTGTTTTAGGACTGAGCGGGCCAAGGGCAATGAAATGAGATATTCTTCAGTTTCTGGATAAGATTCTCCCTAGAGGTTTGGAAACAGCTTTCAAAAACGCTCCACAAAAAAACTTAGCTCCTCTCTGAGCTGCACCTTTAGAAACAGCCTTCTTGACCAAATAGTATAGAGAGAATCATGCCTTGTCCCCAAGGTCTCTGACATCCATCCTCACCTCTTTCTATGCCGCCTTATCAACTGCTTGTTACCCCCACAGGCCTCAGACATTCAGATCTCCCAGTCTTCTCTCTTCCTGGGGATGAGCTATCAAGAATCTTCTGCCCCTTCATCTTCCCTACTCATTTATTCAACAATATATCTTGAGCATCTACTATATGGTAGACACTATTCTTGGAGCTGGGGATAAATCAGTGAACAAAATAGTCCCTGAACCCCTGGCCTTGCGGAGCTTACATCCTAGTAGATCCCTTGGGTTGGAAGTGAATGGCTTTTCCACATCTACCATTGATAGTTGAGAAACCGGCACTATCCAAAAGTTATACTGAGCAGCTTTCTGAGGCTTGGCAGTGCCAAAATTTCTCTCTAGCTCAAAGCAGAGAGATACAGGAAGAGAACCAAGAGGAAAACTACCACTCTCTAAGCTGCAAATAAGTGCTGGATAAATTCGGCATGTACAGTGTTGTCCTGTGTTTTTCTCATCATTCACCTTCTTTTCTACTTCTGGGTATATGAGCTGGTTAATACTAAATTTGGGAGAAGAGGGCCAGAGTTAAGGTGAATATAGCCTACTTATACATAATATTCTTACTTATATATAATAGGAATATAGTTCCCTAGGCTTAGAAATAAAATGGGAAAGAAGTTTGGTAGGGAAAGGAGAGAGGTGCCTGAACAAATAGATATGCACACATATGCTCTGAGTGTGGTTAAGTCCCCTAGGTAAGGAGATGTTACAGTATGTGTGAGTCTGAAATGGTTCAGCTCTAATCAGAGCAATGAGAGGATTATCAAGTGATAGTTCAATATGCTTTCCAATGGTCTCAGTGCCCAAAAACTAACTATAGAAGCTGATAGTGCCCCACAAAAGTGTCAACAGTAAGAGCTGAATCATTCAAAAACCTCAAAAGTTAGCTCTCTACTACAAATCCTCCCCAACTGAAGACCCAGGTTGACCCACAGGGGTCACATGCTACTAGGTCCTTCTGCTGTCCTAGGAGGTATCAACCCTTTTCTGTTGGAACCGCTTTAGGATACCCTGACGGATCTGCTTAGACTTGATGCAGTAGACAATGGGGTTCATGAAAGGTGGGACCAAGAAGTGCAGGTTGGCCATAAGCACTGCCAGAGCAGGGTAGCTGTGCTTCTCTACACGGTGCAACACAGACAGCCCCAGTTTGGGCAAATAAAAGATGAGAACAATGCAGAGGTGTGAGACACACGTGTTGAGTGCCTTGAGCTGTTCCCCAGGTGACGCAATGCTCAGCACGGTCCATAGGATCAGGGCATATGAGAGCAGGATGAGGGATGAGTCCAGGCCCAGGGAGAGGAGGATGGAGACCAGGCCAAGCAAGCTATTGATCTGGGTGTCTGAGCAGGCCAATCCCACAAGGTCACAGTGCAGGCAGTAACAGTGAGAGAGTACACTGACCTGAGGAAAGAGCAGACGCCGCAGGAGGAGGGGTCCCGGGAGGTTGAGCAGGACAGCCCTGACCAGGATGGCAGCTCCCACTTTGGCCGTGGCTGAGTGGGTGAGAATTGTGGCATAGTGCAGAGGGTCCCGGATGGCAACAAAGCGATCAAAGGCCATGGCTAGCAGCACCCCAGACTCCACATAGGTGAAGGCATGGATGAAGAACATCTGTGCTGCACAGAGATCGAAGGGCAGCTCTCGAGTACCCAGCCAAAAGAGCCACACCATGGTGGGGAAGGTAGAGGCACAGAGGCCCAGATCAGAGGCTGCCAACATGGACAAGAAGATGTACATCGGTTCGTGTAAGGTTGGATCTGTGCAGATCAGGAAGAGGATGATACCGTTACCCAGGAGAGAAACCATACAGATGAGGTTGATGGGGATGGAAACCCAATGATGAAAGGCTTCCAGGCCTGGAAAGCCAGTGAGGAGGAAGGTAGGACAACCAGAAGTGCTGGTGTTGCAGGAGAACATAGTGATTCCAGGAGGGAGTTGTCCACCCTAGAAGTAAGAGGCATTTGTGCATGTGCTCATCACTTATAAAGTCCCTACTAAGTGTGGGCTGGGAAGTAAGAGTCGCCCCATAAGCCTTTCTCAGGCTGTGAAAGAAACCTCATTCCTGTAGGAGCCCCATTGCCTTCTATGTCCTGGCTAATTTAATCTTCTCTTTTAATAAAGTTGTATTAAATAAATTTTATAAGTTGCTCTCTGCTTATTGTTTATGGCTCTTTAGCCACACAGCAACTGTCTTCTCTTTGGCCTACAAAACGAACTCTTTGTTTCACTTAAGCTATACCTGAAAGCTTACCTCCGAAATGTCTTCTCAGACTAAATAATGAAGAAAGGAGAATAATTTTCTGTTAAGTTTAGGATCACTTCAGGAACAAGCACTTTAGACTCCATTTCGATTTATTCTTAGGGGCAGGTTTTCCACAGTCTGACATATCTGTTAACAAATACACCAGAAAGGACTCATTCAAACAAATGATGTATTTTTAAAACCATCCTCAGGGGAGGCTGGTTTTTCCTCTGGTGCTCTTATGAAACCAACATATTCTGTATTTCTTTTCTGGAAATGCCTTTGGGGCCCAAAATAAGTTGTTTTGGATGTGTTCAATGGTGACAACTTTCTCTCCTGTGGAGATGGGTTGTCTAAAAGGAAATATTCAAGAGTTCTTCAAAGGTAAGTCTGGTAAACAAGATGGGATCTCAGATGCATTCACTTCTCTTAAACTCCTTCTTCCGCCACCCCACCTCCACCTTATTGACTTAAAGCTGGGGCATTTTCTTCTGACTCTGCCTGTGAGCTAGTCCTGTGGATATGGACTCAATTAGAAGGCATTTTCCTCTTAAATATCTCTTTTTCAGCCCTCTTACCATAAAAGCTATTATGACAGGCCCAAGTATTTTGAAGTTCTCCTCACTGCGGGCAGAAGAGTGAGGCTGACAGGTCTTAAGGGGCACCACCTGAAGAGTCAGGCAGAGATGCATGAGCTTCCAGAACCCCAGGATTAATAATGTTGAACAGGAGCCCGGAGTGTAGTGTGTGAGCTCATCCATTCCCAGAACTTCACATAGCACTTTCAGGCTATGCAGTCTCCCCAGCTTCTCTCCTCAGCAACAGGACTGCATCTCCATTTATCTATTGGGTATCTTTACATCCATTTGCATTGTAAATTGATGTCCTGCAGAACCACAAATTGCAGTTCCCCAACTTTTTCCCCAAAGCTCACCCTCCCATATCTGTCAGGCCTTCCTCCCTTTCCTGTTATCCATGAAATCTCCAGAGTAAAAAAAACTCTGTCACTCTGTAACATATTCCCCAAATCAACTATATTTGAACTATCCTCTCTTTTCAGATCCCAGTGAAACTAATCTGGCCAAAAGCACCATCATTTCCCTAGATATTACAACAGCCTGCTAACTATCCCACTTTCTTCAGTCTTTATGTAATCTGATTCATCATCCACAATTCCATTAGAATCATCAAAATACTTAAGAAAAGACAAGTATGGTCATTTAAATGAGGATGTGCATAGAGAGGAAACACAATGATCAGATTTAGTTTAGGAAGATGTCTCCTGTCATAATTTTGTTTAATGTCCTCAACGGTCCCTGGTGCTGCAGAATCAGTTCTAAGCAAGATCTTTACACCAGGTGCAGAAGCGGAAGGGCCTCGTCCGTCCCACATCTGCAGCCTACTCATTCACCTCTCCCCTGAGCATTATAAACACTCCTCATGAGACATCTTTCTACTCACCAAATTTACCATATTTGATAATTAAAATGTCTTTTTTGTTGAAATATAAAATATACATAGAATAGCCTATATGTCATAACTTTAAAGCTCGGTGAATGTCCTCAAAGTGAACACATCCATGTAACAGGCACCCAGATCAAGAAATAGAATATTGCCAGCCCCCACAGAAACCCCTGTGACTCCTTCCAGGCACCCCATCCTTTCTGTGATAACCATCATCCGGACTTCTAATACCACAGAATAATTTTGCCTCTTAGAACCATGCAGTATATATTCTTTTGTATGTCTTCCTATACTCTTTTTCTATCCTTCCTTCATTCAACTCTATTTGTTGAAAGAATGAGTAGAAGATTTGATTCGCTTTACAATTACTATGTTCCTAAACTGACTTTCTGTTACGTGTCAAGTACTATTCTAGGAAATGGCCTATAGCAATGAAAATTGACATAAGGTAGGACTACCCTAAAGGAATGTTATTGTTGGTTCCAACATGAGCGTGCAGAATTCTACCAATTGGTTTCTGATGACGATTATCAATGATAAGAATAGTTGCTATCATTTATTGACCATGTGCCAGACACTGAGTAAGGATGTTATCTGCAATCCTCACAATAAGGAGCTGAGTCTCAGGTTGAATAACTTGCTGAAAGCGAAACATCTGCGAAGAGAATGATCCCAATCTCAGCTCTGTACTGATTCTCAAGGCCATGTGCTAGCAGACAGCTGGTGAAGCTTTTCCCAAACTGTCAGGCAAAATGTGCATTATCTGATAGACCAGAACCCAGGTGGAAAGGATTTTCTCTGGAAATAACGTAGTCCACATAGCAAAATAGCAGCTTGGGGCACACCCATGAGCAATGTTTTCACTGACTATCATTCCATATAGCGTTATACCATTTCATACAAGTCTGTCCACAACAGAGTGAAATGACAACCACATGCCCACAATCCCACAACCTGAGGAAAGGTCAGAACTGCCTTCTCAGGCACTTGGCAACTTGGACATCCCCTTTCTCTGTGGTTCCTAGAGATCCCTACATCACTGTGCTGGAGTTCAATCCACCTTACTGTACCCCATTTTCCCCCTTTTTCCATGCCTCCTCCTTTCTGACCCTTCTTCAGGATCCTAAGTTTATTTTCTTACAAAATTATAGTAAGAGTGAGAAAGTAACACATTTATCTTCTATAAATGCTCTCTACAGATATTGCTTACTTAATCCTCTAACCTTGTTGGAGATTTTTCCATTTTCTGATGAGGAAATTGGGGCTCAGAGAGGCTAAATAACTATCTCAAGGTCATGTAGCTAGGAGGCAGATCCAGAATTTAAATCCAAGCCGCCCTAAAGACAAAGGCCATTCGCTTAATCGCTTCAAATAAAAAGAAGCGATCCTGGCACTTTGTGGTTATTAGATCCTTTGCTCTCAAGAAAACAGGCCGGTTTTTCTGTCCCCTCCCTCCTATCTCCCTCTAAAGCAGATGCAGCCGTTTGAGACAGGAGTCTGTCCCCTGCTAAAGGAGTAATCCTCAGATCAATCCAGCCAGGACTCTGTTTCCCTCACTCTCAGCTTCCCTAACTTTTCCACAGAGATTGTGGTTCATCCCCTGGATGCAATGGCCAAGCCAATTCCACAACCCGCCCGCACCCAAGACCCAAGAATGCAGCAGGGTCTGATATAAAGGAGGCTACATCCTCCTCCCCAATTCTAAGGCTGTGGGGGCAAGAAGGAGTTCACAAAACGTCGGGAAAAAATGACATGGGAAAAAAGGACAATACTACTGACCTCACAAGAGTGGCTGTGAACACAGGAAAGACCATAAACTGTTCAGTACATAGTAGGCTTTTATTAAAATGTAATAATAAGCAGAGACAGCCTCAGACTTCACATCCGTTATCTCATGAAGTCGCCCTCCTTCTAAAGCCTGTGGGTGGCATCATCCCCTTTCTGTAGGTTAGAAAATAGACCTGAGAGGTGAGAGAACCTGTCAGTGACAGAGTCAGCGGAAGAGACTGGCTTCCAGCACTGTCCATTCGACTCCAAAGCTTATGCACCTGTCTGTTCCTCAGCACTCTCATCTCTAAAATCTTTGAAAATGTTTCTCTCTCGAGATGATTGTAAAGATTAAATGAGAATACATGGAAAGCACTTAGGACAGTGCCTGGCACATAATGAGCACTTAAAATACTAATAATGGCTAATATTTATTGAATACTTACTGCCTTATGAGGTGGGTATAATTTTCATTCCTATTTTGCATGTGGGAAAACTGATGTTCCAAGTAGTTGGATAACTTGTCTAAGATCATGAAGTAAGAAAGTGGATCAGCTAGGGTTCAAATGGCAGCAGCCTGACTCCAGCACACATTCGTAAACACTGCTTCTTTTATGCTGCTTCTGCCTGCTAGCTGTGATGATTATTAATATTAATGCTGCAAATTCTCATCCTGAAAGACAATGAAATAGGATTACAGATTTGTGGGATCTCCTCATTTACCACCTCTGCCTCATCCCCGACTGCATCAATCCTTGAACTTCACCCTAAAAAAATTCTAAGACTATAAGGGGCCCGTGTGCTTATTAACTGTCCCTGTGCTGCCTGCTGCGTGAATTTAATTATAGGCTCACGGCTTAGGAAGAACTTTCTCCTCAAAGAAGCAATCTCCAGAGAGAGCAAAGGAGAAGCATGATAAAACTATAACAATGTTTATAACATTGAGAGAAAAATAATTATTCTCAGAAAAACAATGAGAGAGAGGGAGAGGAAGAAGACAAAGAGGGAGAGAGAGCAAGAATCAATGCAGAGCAGTCCCTTCCAAGGATGTGGGGATAAAACCAAGCTACACTGTCTGCCCCTCTAACCATCTTACTCATCCAGCTTCCAGAAGACCATGAAGAGTGCCAAGACTGTGGATTTCTCTAATCAGGGAAGTCTGTCCCCAAATAGCTCATGGCCAAACTATGAGCCACTGAAAAGAACTGACCCAGCTTAGAGAAGGTTAGAGACTCTTTTCCCACAAGACCGGGCATCAGTCTCCAGCACTCAAAAGGTAGAAAGGCTTTAAGCCTCTGGATTTGCCACCTGAGTCCTGGGACTGAAGAAGGCCCAGACCCGGGTCCAAGAGGGAGGTGACAGAAAAACAGGCCCTGGACTGCAGCCCTAGGCTAGCAAGGACTACCAGGAGCTGGGGACCCAAGTTTTCCCCAAGCCCGTGATGCTGTTGTGCTGGAGCCAAGATTAGCTCTAAGACTGCTCTCTTCAGAACCAAGCCCAGCATAAACCTGTCTTTGCCAGGCACCTGCAACTAGGCAGTCACAAAGGGTCTTCAGAGTCACCAGCTCCCCAGAAACAACTCAGAACTCCTCCACCTCCTGCTGCTTTCTAGCAGTTTGAAGCTTTTATTATGTTCTGGGATGAACAGGGGGATGTGTGGGGAGGTGTCCTCCCCTCCACACTCTCTCCATCCCTACATCACATACAAACTAAGAGATGCTCAGAGGCTACTGCTTTAATACAGGACTCAGATCCTGAAACCTATCCATGAAATTGCAGTGAAATCTGAGCAAAGGAATACAATGGGAGTTCCTCAAAAGGTTTTAGTTTGTTTATAGATTTGGGATCCACATAGAAAAAAATCAGTGTTAAATAAATCTGATCCTATCAGTCTTCTTTTTATTATTAATCTCCTTAAATATTTTTAAACAGTAGATCCCCTTTAAATCTAGGTAAGTGTTGCCTCACTTCAAAAGTTGGCAAAATCCTTGATCAGACTTAACTGAAGCCTGGTTGTTTACAAAGAGATGACACAGTCTGGAATAGGTCAGAAATATCTCTAGGATTGGAAGATATTTGATTTTTTTTTAATTTTAATTTTTTTCGGATGTACGTCATATTTCGAATTCTGTATACATTACATCATGTTCACCACCTGAACGCTAATTATAGGGCATCCCCTCACATGTGACCCTAATCATCCCTTTTCCCTCCCTCCTCCCACCTTCAAGTGTGTGCTCTAGACCCAGGCTGCCTGGTTTGAATCCTGGCTTCACTAGTGATTTGCTATCTGACCATGGGTGAATTTCTTAACCCCTCTATGCCCTAGTGTTCTCACTTGTCAAACGGAAATATTGAGTGCTTCCCTCATTGAGTTGTGATGAGGTTAAATGAGTTCATCAAGAAATCATAATTCCTTAATAAGTGTCCACATGGTCAACTGTTACATAGCTGAAAGCCTTCCCAACTTGAGTTAGCTTAGGATGAGAGGGAAAGTGACCCCTCCACGCATGCTCAAACTAGTCAGAATATGCTGTCTAAGGGGAGGTTTGGTCACAGAGCCAGAGCTGGCCCCCAAATTGAGGCAGAGTCAATCCTCTATGCCTATCTTTGCCCCATAATCAGAAGCCCCACAGGAGGATGCAGGAAACCTGTCAGATTCAGCCTGTGCTAAGAGCAGTCACTGCCAGTGAACCTGGGGAATCATCTGCAGTTTATTTTGTCCAGGTTTATCTAGTTGGTTGAGGATTGAGAAAGAGCAGTGTTTTCTTTTATCATGAGGTGAGCATGTTTCTCAGCAAGGAACAATCAAACTCAAAGAGGGCATTGGTGTGATAAGAACTCAAGACAGATGCCCACCCAAGGCCATTATGTTGTAAGAGGGAGGATGAGCAAAGGCCTTGCGGTAACTCTCACCTCTCAGGTTATAGAAAGACCTGGAGGGTAGCTGCCTGCCCTACCCAGAGACGGTTCAGTGTGCCTGGAGGCAGAAACACTGGTGTGGGCTCGTGGTGCGAGGCTTGGTGCTCTGTCTCCTCACCCGGGCCCCAGCTTTGACATCCTAGTCCTGGCACTCACCATAGCTGCAGAGCTTGTGTCTCCTCTCATCTGTTCCCCTGTGTGTGAAAAGCATTTTTTCTGTGTCAGTAAAGACCAGTACTTTATAATCCTCCTGGTGGAGGGAGGGAAATAACAGGCCTTCTGGGATCTGGGTGCAAATCCAAGAGATTTTCATAGTTGAACTTCCTGAGCCCCCTGAGTGCTGGGCTAGGCATCTCTGGGACTTGGAAGGAAGCATTGGGTAGTGCATCCTGATGACTTTTCATAGGGGGCACCAGAAGGATACTGCACTGAGGGACCCTATACTGAGCACCTGCTCTTCCCAAAGAGCCAGCCCCATGAATTATCTGGTGACAGATGGAGGCAGATGAGGACCAAGAGGATGATTCGGGACTGGGACATACTCTGTCCTTTTGGGGCAACAGAGGCCGTGAGGAATTTCCATTTCCAGGGAGAATGAGTATAAGCTCTCTCCAAATTCTGCTGAAGAGAAATCAGGCAGTGTAACCAAAGAGACGAGTGTGTTAGGAGAAGAGAAGTTCTCTCTCTAACTTTATGTCTGTACGTAGAGAATGAAGGTGGTTGAGAAAAAGCTATAATGATGAAGCAATATCCCTCTCCTGGTAATACCCTCGGTGCTCATACATCAAGTATGACGCAGTAGAAAAGCTATGATCTATTTCTGGATCTGTCACTTATTAACTGTGTGATAATGAGCAAATTACTTTAACTCCTTGAGCCTTTTATGCTTCACTTGTAAACTGGGAATAATTGTTAGAATTATATTAGAAATTCTAATCTATATTAGAAAGTGAAGGCACTCAAAAGAACCTATATGTTCCTATCACATGTTATGTCATATCATAACATCCTATATGTTCCACACATCCTCCCTTTCCTTTCCAGTAGGAAATTGAGAACAGGCTTCAGTAATTGGTCTGGACTCCTCTGTGTTGCCCATCCACATGTCGCACATCCTCCACCACTCATAGTCAGAGTTTTTAATTTTTTTAAAAAAACCTTTTTATTTGGGGATAAATTTAGATTTACAGAAAAGTTACAGAGATAGTATAGAGAGTTTTCTGTATATCCTTCACCCAGTTTTCTTAATGATAATATTGTACACAAACATGGTACATTTGTCAAAACTAAGGAATTAATATTGGTACATTACTATTAACTAAAGTCCAGATTTTATTGGGTTTCACCAGTTTTTCCACTAGTGTCCGTCTCGTGTTCCAGGATCCAATGCAGGGGACCACACTGCAGTTAGTCATCATATCTCCTTAGTCTCTTCTGGTCTGTGACAATTTCTCAGTCTTTTTGGTTTTCACGACCTTGAGGGTCATTGAAGAATATTGGTCAGTAATTTTGTAGAAGATGAGAGCCTTTAATTCACTAACTTCAACCATCTCTTCTTCCTTTCTCTCCCACACAGAAAGGAGGACAATGTAGAGGTGATGGGCTACACTGAAGGATGTCCTGGCTCTTACTTATTCCACTCCAGGTCCCAGCGTGTCCTGCAGAGTAGAGAACAGGAGAATTCAAGGTTCCATCTGCTTGAGGCTGTAGGGGAGGAAGACATTTCCTCTTCCCAAATGTGGGTTCGTCTGGCCGGAGAATGAATTAAATTCACATGAGACAGAATAGCAAGAGAAAATTAAACAAAGCTTTATGAGGAACCATGGCCTGGGGCCTTTCTTCCCAAAGGAAGAAAGGGCACCGAAGAAGTGGGGTGCACAGAGTGGTTATATACCCCCAAACAGGGCGTTTCACATGTGATTGAAATGACCCTCCCACAATAGTCACAAGATTGCCCTGTCGGCACAGCGCTTGATGGACACAGCAGGTAATGGTCTGCTATCTCGGTGGGCGTAGCAGGAGGCAAATCTATTGTCTGGAGCTGGGCGGTCACAGGTGAGTGCAGCAATCAGTTCCTTGCCTAAGGAAAGATGCTTAATCCTTAAAGAAAAGCCAACATTGGGAGGGGGAGGGAAGTCAGTTACAGGAGGTTACCAGAGAAGCACAATAAAATGCAGATTGTAAGTCCTTGCCTTTGGTATTGATTAAGAGTTTCTAGAGAGAAGGTCATCTCCTTTCTTCTTCCTGGTACAGAGAGGGAGGTACATTTTACAGATAGAGATTTACCTTACAAATGTAAATGTGTCCTAAGGAAGGGCAAGTTCCATTCCTCAGAGCCTCCTTCCCTGTCCCAGTTTATCAAAAGCAATCAACCTCAAATAATCCTGATGCCAAAGAGACATATCTTGGGGTGGCCAATTTCAGGTCCCTACAAGGCCATTAGCAGTTCCTGAGGTTTTCTAGGTGGTTCTTCCAAACATGAGACCAACCTCGGTCCTCCATGGGCTGCACCCCAATATAAGCATTCCCATACCTATCACATACCCCTTTTATCATTCATTAAAATTGCAGAAATTTTTCAGTTTCTTATATTTCAGTCTCTAAAGGTAAAGAGAGAATTTTTAATGGGTTTTTAACTGTTTTGTTGAAATACTAACATCTCTCTGATGAAATCTTTCCTTTAGTTTTTCTAGAATCTCATTCTGGAACGCTTTCTTTGCCTTAAAACTAAGAAATATGACCGATATCTGGTCATCTCTCAAAACTGGGGTGGGAGAGAATGATAAATGGAAGTGGACCGGTGAAGCCTAAAACCAATTCTGTGTGCTCATGAGAGACTGCTCCCATTCTACTGTCGACGAAAATAATCCATAACCAATCTGTAAATGAAAATTTGGGTGAGTTTATTCTGAGCTGAAATCTGAGGATTATAACCCTGGAGAGTCTTTCCACAAAGGAACAGAGCACTCCAAAGAAGTGGGAGTACATAGGGCAGTTATATACCCTCAAAGAGGGTGTTTCACATATGATTGAAATGTCCCTCCCACAATAGTCACAAGATTGCCCTGTCGGCACAGCGCTTGATGGACACAGCAGGTAGTGGGTCTGCTATCTTCGTGGGCGTAGCAGGAGGCAAGTCTATTGTCTCGAGCTGGGTGGTCACAGGTGAGCGCAGCAATCAGTTTCTAGCCTAAGGAAAGATGCTTAATCCTTAAGGAGACGCCAATGTTGGGAGGTGGAGGGAAGTTGCACCTTTATCTCAAGGGCCTTTTGCTCTTGCCATAGGGAATCTCTAAAGCATATATACAATGCATGCTCAATGGCCTCGGTCAGGCCCTTTTGGAAAGACAAGGTCAGGCCGAATTAGGTTTACACCTCATATATTCCAATATATCCTATTACTTGCCATTTTTATTTGACACTACTCATTCTAAAAATCTACGTTATCCAATCATCTTTGAATTGACTCACAAAATTGGGGTTCCTTTATTCATCATGCTTCACCTAGAGATTAATCAGGGACCAGTCCTCTTCTCTAGTAGCTTATGCCTCTAAAAGAGAATAAAGCATGTATAAAAACTAAACTGGTACATTGCTCTCTACTTGAATATATGAGAGAAATAGGGAAGGTGTTATACAAAAGAGGATGATGTTTGAGTTGAGACTTTGAGGACAGGTTCATCTTAAATACATAGAAATAAAAGGCTTGCCGGGATTACAGTTAAGATCATTGTATATGGAATCAGAGTTTAAACTCCTTATTATTAAGCTAGGCACCCAGTACGAAGTACCTAGACTATAAATTCATCAGCATCCACTCTATAAAATTGAGATGATAAGACTGTCTAGAGGGGTGTAAATGAGATGATATATATTGTAGGGGTCTGGAATTGGCCACCCCAACGTATGTCTCTTTGGCATGATTATTTGAGGCTAGCTCCTTTGCAGACAGGAAAGCAACTGAAAAGTAGAATTTACATATGCTTTGTAAGAGACATTGACATTGTAAAGGAACTCTCCATCTGTAAAGATGTCTCTAGAAACTCTTAATCAATGGGGAAGGCAAGGACTTAAATCTGCATTTGTTTATTGTGCTTGTCTGATAGCCTCCTGAGACTGACTTCCCTCCCCCTCCCAACGTTGGCATTTCCTTCAGGATTAAGCATCTTTTCTTAGGCTAGGAACTGATTGCTGCGCTCACCTGTGACCACCCAGCTCGAGACAATAGAATTGCCTCCTGCTCCGCCCACCGAGATAGCAGACCCACTATCTGCTGTGCCCATCAAGCGCTGTGCCGACAGGGCAATCTTGTGATTATTGCAGGAGGGACATTTCAATCATATGTGAAACATCCTGTTTGGGGGTATATAACCACTCTGTGCACCCCACTTCTTCGGTGCCCTTTCTTCCTTCGGGAAGAAAGGCCCCGGGCCATGGTTCCTCATAAAGCTTTGTTTAATTTTCTCTTGCTATTCTGTCTCATGTGAATTTAATTCGTTCTCCAGCCAGACGAACCCACTTTGGATAGAGGAAATGTCTTCCTCTCCTACAATATAAAACACTGTTCTGGTCATTTGCATGTTTGCTCTCAAATTTATTCCTTCCCCCTTTTCACTTCAAGAGGTTAATCCCCGAATGCTGGGTTTCCCAGGCTCCCTTGTGATCCGGTTTCTAACTGGGTTTAGACATTGCAAATATTGGAGGAAGACTGACCAGGTCCTCTAGATGAGCCTAAAGTAAGATTAAATTAGTGGCCTTTATTCAGTTGACAATGAGATTAAGAAAAAAGAGAAGTGAGGCAATTAGAGTTGGGGGAAAGGGAAGTGAGGCAGGAAAAAATGTAAAACAATGCAATGCATTCTCACACTGGATAATGATTCATAATGAGTTTTGAGAAGACAAGCAGATCCCTCAGCCAGTGGGTTTACTCATCAGAAGAGTTGCAAGGAGGAGCCTCAAGCTGAAGTAGTTTATAGGAGAGAAAGGAGAGGAGTTTATTTGTCCCACTCTCTTCTATTTCCCATTTCTCATTGGTCAACGTTCCCCTCATGGGGAAGGAACTCCCTGCACTTTTTGCTTATGTCATTTGCCTATAATGGCTGCTCAGAAACCTGGATCCATGACCTGCAGTGTGGCGCTTCATCCAAATCCAAAAATATGTTTATGGAGTGGTGACTGACACTGGTAGGGTGCTGACTAAGAAAATAAGAGAGGTTCAAGAGAATCTGAGATGGTGCACCAAATTAGTGTCTAATACATATATCCTGAAAGGCAAGGGTGAAGGAAAATCTTCCTAATGGATAGAACTTGAAGCAAGTGGTTGTCCACTTTGAAAGAAAAGATGAATTGATGTATATTTTATATATATATATATATATATGTACCCCTTAACTGTGTCTAACAGGTTGGCTTATAGATCAGAGGCTGAACATAAACAAGATTGAAAGACTGATAACAGAGTTATGGGTAGAAGTATGCGTTGAACCTCTAGGAAAGGGTTCAGAATGTGACAATATTTTTGTCCCATGTGAATACCCACCAGAGGACATACATGCAGAGAGGGTAATCAGGTAGATAAGATGACCCATCATGTGGATGTTGATCAGCCTCTGCCCTAGTCACCTGTTGCTTGTTCAATGGGTTCACGTGCAAGTGTCCATATCAGAAAAACAGATAAGCCTTTGTGAGGGGAAATCCATGTTCATGTATAGCTTCTATTCCCGCTACTATGGACATTTTTAGACAAGAGGCCAAATCTGAGCCTTATTTTCCACTATTTCTAGGAGAGTCTAGATAGTCTTCTAGTGGCACATTAGTTACATTGAACCAGTAGCAATTTATCTTCACAAAATAGGTAATATTCCAGAGACAAATTTGTTTTCCCGTCTACCTTGCTTCTGCCAGCATCATCGTTTTTAAATTTACACCATAGGTGATCCCAAAAACTTCACTTGCAACCAAGGAACTGATTTTACAATCAAAGAACACAGATAATGGGATTGCACTGTAGAATGCCTTGGTCTTACAATGTGTACCATCAGCCAGGAAAAGCTGGCCAAAAAACTATGAAATGCCCTGCTGAAGGCTCAGGTATGGCACTGGTTTGGAAACCCAACCCTATGGGATAGGAAGGTTGTCCCATAAATTCTGGTACATGCTTAAAACTGGCAACTAATATATGGTGGCCTTTTGATTCACATCCAGTAAATACACACTCTTCAGAGAATCAAGAGGGAAGGTGGAAGTGGCCCCTGTTGCCATCAAACTAGTCACTCATTAACAGAACATTTTCTATCCATCCTCCAGCACAGGGCTCAGCCCTGTTTGGAGGATCTAGTAAAGAAGAGGGAAGCCCTCCCACCATAGTAAGCAAACTTGGTTCTAACAGACTGGAATTTGCAATTATCCCCTGGCTCTTTGAGGCTTCTTAAGCCACTGAAGAAATGGGCAGTCCCCTGGCTGGAAGGACTTACCCCCTAATACCAAGGAGAACTTGGGTTGCTGGTACGTAATGGAGGTGAGGAGGGACTATGCCTAAAACCAAAATATACATTGGACAGATTCCTAGTTATCCCTTACATTGTCCGATAACAATGGCCAGTGCATTAAAGACAGGAACATTAAGGACGCCGATCATTCGGGAATGAAGATTTGGGTCAACTCATGGGGAAAAGAACACTGAAGTACCAAAGTCCTGGGGGGGGTGTGAGGGGAACTTGGAATGAGGGGCAACTTAGGTCTTACGGCCAATTACCAAGGTGGGGGCTGTGGCAGCTATGCATATGTCATGTTAATTGATCTGTGTGCATATAATTGAACATATACCAAAGCAACCCTGTCATTGACATATTAATATCCTTATTTAATAGATGAGAAAATTGAAGCTCAGAAAGGTGGCACAAAGCTAGTAAACAGCAAGGTTAGCATTGAATCCATGGCTGCAATATCATGAGACCTATGCTCTTTTCTACTCCCGACAGTGGCTTACTCCATGCCTGCAGGCAACAACAGAGGGTCTGCAGTGATGTGAAGAAGAGTCATTTTCAGAGTGTCTGCAAATTCATGTACAGGTCTCTTCTTCCCTTTTTTTTTTTTTTCTGTTTCCTCTTTGCTTTCTGGCACTACGTTCCTGGAAACAAATCTTAGTACAGCGGCAGCCTTTCACTAAGCAAATTCTCTTAAAAACAGAACTGGAGATTTTTCAAAGAAACATAAAGTGTTTTTAGGTTCCCTAAACGTATAGAAAATATCAAGCAAAGTTCAACTGATGTTTTTACTTTAAGCTATACAGAGACAAAAAGAAAGACAATGTCTGAGTTGGAAGGAATTGAGAATTCCTCTAGTCTTCTCAGCCTTCCCCTTTTTTCTTTCCTCCTCTGCGTCTTATGACCACATGCCTACCAGCTGTGCCTACAGCCTCTGTTGAACCAACAGTGCAGCCTGTTATCTCTGGGCTGTCACTAAAATGAAGGTCTTCCCTGGGTCTTTAACTCTCATGCACCTGTGCTAACTATGTCACTTCAAGCAAGTCATGTCACTCCAGCCTCAGTGTCCTGTCCTGTAATATGAATTTAATAACCCCTAAATTGCTAAATTGTTGTGTGGCTTAAATAATATAACTTGACATGGCAGCATCATTCACAATAGCCAAAACGTGGAAGCCACCCAAGTGTCCATCGAGAGATGAATGGATAAACAAACTGTATATACATACAATGGAATATTATTCAGCCTTAAAAAGGAAGGAAATCCTGCCACATGCTACAATATGGATGAATCTTGAGGATCTTATGTTGAGTGAAATAAGCCAGTTACAAAAGGACAAATACTGTAGGATTCTACTTACATGAGGCACCTACAGTAGTCAAATTCCTAGAGACAGAAAACGGAGTGGTGGCGCCAAGAGCAAAGGTTGGGGGGCGGCGCGCGCGGCGGGGATGAGGAGTTATTGTTTAATGGGTAACAGGGTTTCAGTTTGGCAAGACAAAAAAAGTTCTGTGAATGAGGGAGTGGTGATGGTCTCACAACAATATGAATGTATTTAATGCCACTGAACTATACACTGAAAAATAGTTAAGATGGTAAATTTTATGTATATTTTACCACAACTTTAAAAAAAATAATCATAATAATAACCTGCTGAAATCCCTAGCTCAGTGACAAGTGCAGAGTTGGTGCTCAGTAAACGTCACTTCCCTTCCTATCACTCACTGCTGTGACACCTGCCTTGGGGTCACGCGGAATAAACCTCTCACTCCCTGATGTTAAAAGAATATCAAGTCTCCTGAACAGGAACTGTTTCTGGAAGTAGGAAGCAGACGGTGGCATGTGAGGGCGAGCTACAGGCAAGTTTCTCTCTACCCAAACCTCCTTAAGAGCAGCTCCCACAGGTGGGCACAGCACGTAGGTGTGGGGTGATGACCAGCGTCTGAGCAGTGTGACTCCTCCACCTAGCAGAGAGGATATTTTACTGTATTAGAAAATGAGGACATGGGAGGGAACGCAAAGCAAGGACGAAATGCTGCGGAGCTGTCGGTCAGTGCCAGCCTCCAAGAAACGCTAGCCTGGGGCGTCAGAAGCTTCTAACACCTGCTGCCCCGACTCTTCCTTCTCTCCTCCTCCGCCCCTCCCTCCCCCGCTGCCTTCTGTTTACCTCCCTCCCATTGCTCCTCCCACTCTCCTCCCCTTCTGCCTCGCTCCTTTCAGACTCGCCTCTGACAGGAAATCGAAAGTGAAATAAGGAACCGGCTGCCAGCTGCCGAGTGCCCTGAAAAGGTGAGTGAACGGAGCTAGACTGAGGTCCCCCAGCCCTCCCTGGGGGCCATTTCTCCCCTGCCCCAGATCTGAAGAGCCCCTCCCAACCAGTCCCCACCCCTAGAGGCTTCCGTCTCAGTTTTCCCTTCGCCGTCGCTCTCAACCCAGGCCCAGCAGTTCTTCCTGTGCTGGCCAGCTCTCTGCGAGGAGCTGGGCTGGGAACAGGACTTCCAAAGTCACCGAGGAAAAAGTAGGTCTGCCCTGCTGCTGGCGCCTGAGCTGGGATGAGGGGCGAATTGCTGGTTGAAACTGTGAGAACACAGGATGGGAACCTAGCTCAGAGGATGGTCCAGGGTAGCACAGTGTGGGGCAGGTCTGCAGTCCTTGAGACTCCTATCCCTAAAAGTCCCCCTCTGGAGGTGAGAGGGGCAGGGCTGTTCAGGATGTTAGAAATGTATGGATCTCAGGCCGCCCGGTGGCGCAGTGGTTAAGTGTGCACGTGGCACTGTGTGGCAAGCCATGCTGTGGTAGGCGTCCCATATATAAAGTAGAGGAAGATGGGCACGGATGTTAGCTCAGGGCCAGGCTTCCTCAGCAAAAAGAGGAGGATTGACAGCAGTTAGCTCAGGGCTAATCTTCCTCAAAAAAAAAAAAAAAAGTATGGGTCTCTGCCCTGGAGGAAAGGAAGATAGGTACCAGGTTGGGAGTAGCTGAGAAAGAGCCCAGGAAGTGCTCTACCACATTCATGTGTGTGTATACTCACATACGCATATACATGTGTGTGTGTATATATATATATACACACAATGTTTTGGTCAACGATGGACTGCATATATGATGGTGGTCCCATAAGGTAAGTACCATGTAGCTTAGGTGTGTAGTAGGCTATACCATCTAGGTTTGTGTAAGTACACTCTGATTGCAAAATGAAGAAATAGCCTAAGAGTACATTTCTTAGAACATATTCCTGTCGTTAAGCGATGCATGAGTGTATACTTATAAGAATATATAAGAATATAAATATTTATATATATATATATTCATATAACATATATTTAGCTCCTGTGATCATTGCAAAGATTAATGAAGATATATGCCAAGCCCCTTCTCTGGCACAAGGAAGGTGCATGGTAAATGGTCGCTATTATTATGATTAACTTCTCTGCAAAGTGGAGTACCAGCGGCCTGAGATGGGAGAAGATGGACAGGAAAAGCCTGGGTACTGAGGGTTTAAGCAGAGATGGACATGATGAAAGAAAAATTGTAAACATCTTTATCTCTGAGGTTCCCAACAATTTTCACTGTCTCTTTGGGGGAGTCACTTTCCCCTTCTGCCTGACTGGGTCAATGGCCCAGACTATGGACGAGAAGCTCTTGTTATTCAGGTTAATGTTCTTGTCTTTTCTTGTTTTCAGCCCCTCCAGTTCACTCTCCCTCATGTTTTCCTTTGAGTTATTTTGTCTTCCTCACACAACCCTTCTCATCCCCTCCTTTACATTTCTCCTCTCCCCTCTAGGCCACCATTAGGTCTCCACAGTGCTGCTTAATAGGAACGTTACCGCTATGGCCTCTGCAATGCCTTTGGAAATGATGTGGGAGGAGGTCACGTGCCCTATCTGCCTGGATCCCACAGTGGAGCCTATGAGCATTGAATGTGGCCACAGCTTCTGCCGCGAATGCATCTCTGAGGTTGGGAAAAATGTGGGCAGCATCTGTCCTGTGTGCCGGCACAACTTCATGCTCAGGAACCTCCGGCCCAATCGGCAGCTAGCCAACATGGTGGACAGCCTTAGAAAAATCAGCCAGAGTGCCAAGGAGGGCACACAGGGGGAGAGGTGTGAGGTGCATGGGGAGAGACTTCACCTATACTGTGAGGAAGATGGGAAGGTCCTTTGCTTGGTGTGTTCCCAGTCCCGGAAACACCGTGACCACTCCACGGTTCCTATTGAGGAGGCTGCTCAGGAGTACCAGGTAAGGCCTTAACATGGAGGCATAAACAGGTAGAAAGGAGATGGGGCCCTGATGAGTGCTTTGTTCCCCAGAGCCAGGGATGGGAGAGAGTCATCTGTAGAGTTGAGGGGTTAGAGAAAGGGAGGGAGTCTCCTGCCTTCCATGTCTAATTTAAGGGGGAAAATGAAGGCTCAGCACAACCTTCTCATTCCCCAGGAACAGGGGATGTGCTTCGGGAAAATGCTGCAAGCTTCATGTTTCCTTGTGGCCTCCTGGTTAATTAGGAATGAGTAGTGCCCCCACCCCAACAGTGTAGCTCTATTTTGTAAGCAACATCAGGCTTTTTCCAAAATCTCCCCATCCACAGGATTCCTACCCCAATCAGACTCCACCCCTCCCTCCTCCTTTGCACTCAGGCTTTTCTAAGAACTAGGATAATCTTCCCCTACCTCGTGCCCCCCTATCCTACTTCTTGGTCTGATGGGCATTAACTTGCTATCTTTCTCTGTAGGAGAAGCTCCAGCTGGCATTAGGAAAACTGAGAACAAAGCAGGAGTTGGCTGAGAAGTTAGAAGTGGATGTTGCAACAAAGAGAGCAGATTGGAAGGCAAGAGTCACATCCTGAAGGGAATCTTAGAAGCCTGGGCAGGGACCAGGGTCCTGGACTCAAGAAAGCCCTAACGTTAGCTCTGCCTGTGTGAGGAGTGATAGAGTCAGTATATCTCACTGTCCAAGAACCAGCCATCCTCTAGGTCTCTTGATAGAAGGGAATGAAAAGGATGGAGCTCAAAGAGATCCCAATCTGACACAAAGATGGAGACTCTCAGGAGAAGGTGCTGAGGGACAAGCCGTACGCTAAAGCTCCTGCTCCTTGAGCCCAGTCTTAGGGGATGACAGCACCAGTGCCTCGCCATCTGGGACAGAAGTATCCCAGGAGAGAGGCCCAAAGCTATGCCTGTCAGGAAATGACAAGGGCTGTGAGGAACAGACGTAAGGGAACCACCAAGGCCTGAGGTAGGAAACCAGCCTGCCCAGGTGGTTACTTGATTGTGTCCAGATCACTGGTCCAAAGTTAAATGGGGAGCTAAAGCTTGTTCTGCTCCAGTTATTTGGAGGTGGGGTAGGTCAGGGATTAGAGAAGAGTGGAAGGAGCTCATGGCCGATAGATACAAGAAGAGGAAGATTTGGAACTGGGGCAGGATGAGTCAGGCCATGGTGGCAAAAGGGGTCATCCTTTGTCATCAGGTGACCCTCTAGTCACTAGCAGGAGAGGTCAGTAAAGAATATCCCAAGACCCCCTTTCCCCAGGACTTAGGAACAGTTTTGTGAGCCTGTCTTTGTGAGGTGGTTGCGGGTGAGGACAGGTGTTACTCTCTCAGTAACTCACTGAGATATGAAGACAAAGGGGCACATCTGGGCAGTGAATGGCTTTTGAAAGAGGTTAAGGAAAGTCTCTGATAGCATAGCTGTGGTTGTGGGGCAACTACAGAGTGCCCCCCACCAATCCCATTCCCCTCTTAGGCCCAGAAGCCTCACCCGCCTACCTCCCTGGTAAAATTGTGTGTGTGTATTTATTCCCAGAAAGAGCTAGAATGTTGAGTGTACAGGGAATAGAAATAGGTATGGACACCTCCATTCCTGAAGCTTGTGAGATTTTGATAAAAACCACCTCTCTCTTTCCATTGACACTGAAGAGGAAGGTTGAGATGCACAAACTGAGGATTCACGCAGAGTTTATGCAGCAGAAAAACTTCCTGGCTGAAGAGGAACAGAGGCAATTGCAGAAACTGGAGAAGGATGAGAGGGAACAGCTGAGAGTCCTTGGGGAGACAGAGGCCAAGCTGGCCCAGCAGAGCCAGGCCTTGCAGGAGCTGATCTCGGAGCTGGAGAGGAGGAGTCGGGGCTCAGCGCTGGAGCTGCTGCAGGTGAGACCTGGGGACAGTCCCCGCTCTGAGATTCAAGGAGTATCTGAAAAAAGCCAGAGCTCTCTGGGGCTACCATCAGAGCAAATAGAAATCCAGTCGCTGGAATTTTCTTAAATAAATCAAACTGGAATTTGGACCCATGAGTGGTTTGCATTCAAGGCATGGACAGGTACAGATTTAGGAGAGAATGTTCCATAGGGCAGTTAAAAGAAAAGGACATCCCTAGGAAGTGCCTGTTCCAACATGTACTGGCTTTGTGACCTTGAGAAAGTCCCTTAATCTGAGTATCAGATTTCTCATATGTTACATGGATGTTATAAATTACATATCTCGAAGGATTTTTATAAGGATGAAATGAGAGAATCCATGAAGGCTCTTAGGTGAGTGTTGGGCCATGGGAAGATTTTCGTAAACATGATGTAACTAGAAACACTGAACTGAAAATTAACAGACGGTAGCCCAGCCCCAGCCCTGCCACCAATTCTCTCCGTCGCCCTAGGTTATTTTCCTTTCCCAGACCTAATTCCTCCATTTGTGAAACAAGGAGCAGGGAGTGGGCTAAATAATAAGGGTTTCCCAAACTTGAGTCATAAATGTGTCATCTTTACAATTTCTGCTACTTCTATGAACTACTCAAATGACTTTAGCATGTTCCTTTTCTTTAAATTGTCTCACTCTTTTACCTGAATAAATTTATTTTAAAAGGAAATTTGCCCTAAGCAATAGTAGCCAAGAAATCATGTGTTATGTCACTGATATTTTTTCTGATTTATTTCATAACAATAATAATAACTACAAATTCTTAAATAGCACATATTACGTGCCAGGCATTAATCCCTCATGCCATGAGATGGGTGCTGCCATCATCCTCACTTCATAAATGAGAAAACCAAGGCACAGACATGTTGAGACTTTAGTGAGAGACTAAAGCTAAATAACCTGACCAAGTTCACCCAAATAGTAAGAGGTATAGCTAAGATTAAAATAAGTACATACCTATTTTTTAAAAATTCATCAATGTTTGTTCTACTTGACATCTCACATCCACTCGTGTTTGCCTCACTTGGGGAAATTATGGACTAGACAGTCTCAAAAGTCCCCTCTACTGTAATACCCTATCGTTTCGTTCTCCTTTTCCCACACCTTTTCACTTTCTCCCAGTCAGAGGTGGTCATGAAGCCATTGTCTTTCTGGTTTATGCAAAGCTTGACTGGATTGGCTTGATTTGGCAGGCTCTCTCCTTCCCATTGTCTAAATCTTGCTTGTGCCTAACATGGAGCCGAGCTTTCTAGTGTACTTTTGACTGGGCCTAGGAGCCTGCCAGTTCCCATGTAAGGGCTCCTGACCCCTGAAACAGAATATTCTCAAATGATTTGATTTCACCTACATTACGGGGCAACATCAACTACAGCACAGGACAGAACTTGAACTAACCAGCCATTCCTCCCCAAACCACGCAAGCCCACAAATGGGAGAGAGCGATTTCTGTGCATCCTGACTCGGCCATTCTTTCCCTGTGACTGTCTCTGGGCCTCAGCCAGGCTGAGCTATTTGCCTCTTTCTACTCTCTTCTGCTGCCTCTCCCCAAGAATCTAGTTTTCCTAATTTGTTTTCTGAGTTAAGAGTCCTTAACCTGATCATCCTTCCCCTAGTATAGGTCACACCCCATGCTGGGTTTCTGGTTACCCCACAAGCATCCACACATCCCTTCTGCTCCAAGTTGGTCAGAATGTCTTTTGGGCCTTGGCCCAGAGGAGCGGGGTAGAGCAGTGTCCTGTGGACCTGAGGGTGGCATTGCATCACCCACAGGCCTGAAGTGTCAATGGTAAACCAGTGACTCCAGAACTTACTCTCTGTCTCTCTTCTCCTCAGGAGGTGAAAAGTGTCCTGGAAAGGTAAGGAGGGGTTTTCTTTGTTAGAGGAGGGGTGGCAGGAAGCATGGATACCTGTGAGAAAGGTTATTGAGTTAGAAAAACAGGCACTGAGGCTTTCCCCATACTTCTTACTCTCAAAGACCCAGTCCTCCATAAAATATTTTCTGGTCTCAGAAGGCTAATGAATGGACATCTCAGTTGGTGAGTTGCCCAAAGTAATTGGACTATAACATCTTCACAAAGTGAAGCCATGACAAACAGACAAATTCTGGGAAGATCTGAGTCTACAGCCTGCTGGGACTCCTTTAAAAAGAATCTAACCAGTGACAGACCTCCCATAAAGAGTCATGAGTAAGACCCATGGCATGGGCAAGACTCCTTGAGGTCCCTTACAGAAGTGATTCAGCCTATCTCAGATGCCTTGCCTGTAAAATGAAATGGGAAGTGCTTGTGTGGTGACCTCAGGCTTGGAGAGGAGATACAGACTATCCACATGCTGCAGAGGCCCATGTAGCCAGGAAGGCCTGGATAGGAACTAAATCCCACCTCCTTTTGCCTCCCACCCCCAGGGATCCTAATATAGGAGGTGTTGGTAAATTTGCATTGAATTAAATTATCAGTCATCCACAAGGGAGGTTATAGTGTTAGGTTTCAGGGAGGACGGGGTGGGAGTTGGGGATGGATCTCTAACTCTATTTTCCCCCAGGAGTGAGTCCTGGGACCTGAAAAAGCTGGACATTGCCTCCCCAGAACTGAGGACTGTGTGCTGCGTGCCAGGGCTGAAGAGGATGCTGAGGTCGTATGGAGGTAAGGCAAGCGCCAGGAGTGTGGGACTGGCCTGCCGGGGAGCAAAAAGGGATAACAAAGGTGCAGAGTACGTCCCAGGGTTGGGAAGAGATGGCAGGTTAGAACAGGTGGGACAAGGATGGAGATAGGGAAGGTAGTACCCCCAAAGGTCAGGGCAAGGGCTGGAGCTGGCTAGGGGGTCATTTCCTTACATAGAGAGGTTGAGAGTCATCCCCATGCCCCCACAGACACAGGGTTACTGACTCCTCACACTGTCCTGGCCTGACTGTGGTCTTCTCTCTGCAGTACACATCACTCTGGACTCACACACAGCCAATCCGTGGCTCGTCCTTTCAAAGGATCGGAGAAACGTGAGGCTTGGAAACACCCAGGAGAAAATGCCTGAAAATGAGGAGAGATTTGATACTTATCCCATGGTCCTGGGTGCCCAGCACTTCCACTCTGGAAAATTTTACTGGGAGGTAGATGTGACGGGAAAGGAGGCCTGGGACCTGGGGGTTTGTAGAGACTCTGTGCAGAGGAAGGGGCACTTTGTGCTTAGCCCGGAGAATGGTTTCTGGGCAATTTGGCTATGGAACAAACAAAAATATGAGGCTGGCACCTACCCCCAGACTCCCCTCCACCTTCAGGTGCCTCCATGCCAAGTTGGGATCTTCCTGGACTATGAGGCCGCCACTGTCTCCTTCTACAACATTACTGACCATGGCTCCCTCATCTACACCTTCTCTGAATGTGCCTTCACTGGATCTCTGCGGCCCTTCTTTAATCCTGGTTTCAACGATGGAGGAAAAAATGCAGCCCCTCTAACCCTCTGTCCACTAAGGTTGGATTGGTAGGGATCCACTTACTGTTGAGAGCTCTCTCTGGATACCGACACCCTTCTCAACCCCTGACCCTGCCTCATTTGCCCCTGGATTCTGAACCACCTTTGTCTCTCCAGAGATGTCAGGATACCAGCAAGCAGACTTTGGCAAGGAGGTCACTGAAAGCCTGTGTCAAAAGACCTTCAACATCAATATTCCTGCCCTGGTTTGCTTTATGATTCCCTCCATGAAGCAAACTACTTATATTTGGCTCAAACTCATCCAGACCAACCAAAACATGTTTCTATCTTCTTCATGTGACTCAAGTTTTGTTTTCTCCTCTCCATCGCTAGGCCTTTGCTCAGATCTCCATTATATATCTTGCATGGTTTGCAGAAGGACTTCCTAAATAAATTGGGCCTCAATCTATCCCGTTCAGTCCTTGTTCTCGTACACATCTGGGAGTATCTTTCCACCATACGCACATCCGATCATAAGTGGCTCCACACTGCCTATAGAAAAACAGCCATACTTTTTAAATAAAGGCTGAATTATGCATGCCTTAGATTGCCATGTTAAATATCCAGCCTGCTGTGCCTCCCCTATTCCCACCATTATCTCCCAATTGTATCTTGTTGATAGTAGAGTTGGTTAAAGAGCATATCAATCTAAATGGTGTGATGATATTCTGATGTGTCAACCTGGCAAAGGTATAAGCCCCCAGGTTTTCAATCACACACCCATCTAGATGTTGCTGTGAGGTATTTTGTAGATGTTATTAAAGTCTATAATCATTAGACTTTAAGTAAGGGAGATTGAATTAGGCCCACCCAGCTTATCTAGGACAATCCAGGGAAGGGCTCTAAGAGCAGACCTGAGGCTTCCACCTGTGAATAGCTGCTTCAGCTCCTGCCCGAGAGTTGCAGCTTGCCCTTCCTGATGGCCTGCCTCAGATTTAGGACTTGCCTCGCCAGCCCCTACAATTGTGTAACCGTATTCCTTGCAATAAATCTCTTAATATTTACCTCCTGCTAGTTCTGCTTCTCCAGTTGAACCCTGATTGGTATGAAGGCCAGGACTAAGGTAACAGCATCACTTGGTGACAGCAAACGCTTTCTTGAGTTTAAGCTTTTAAGATTGGAACAATGAAGCTCTACACCTGAGCAATAGTAGGGTGTGGAAGAGCCATATCTTTCCAGGAACCCTGATTCCTTATTTAAAATAGAATCTCAGGTTGCCCTCAGTACGTATAAACTTAAATGCTCTCACTTCTCAAAATCCGAATACCTTGGCATGTCGGGTTACCCTGATACTTGAGGATGCACATTACGCAGATGACAAATTACCATCCCCTTGGTCTCTACCAAAAGAAGTTAAGTAGTGGAGATTTCACAGTATCTCAACTTTTATCCCCACCGGTAATTTCTAACAGATGATTTAGGACCACTCTGCCTGTCACACAAAAATTCTCCTGAGAAATGAGGGAAGACTCTGCCAGCACCAATTCCAATTTCAAATAATATTATCCTTTAAAATGCAAATAAGGCCTGTTGAATTTTGTCATCTTTGATTCCAAAACTTCTTTTGAATTAGAAGAGGCAGAAATTAATATACTAAAACTTTAAAGATAAACAAGCTAAGGCAAAAAGAAGTTATATTTATTCACTGCTTACTCTGTCATGCATATTCAAGATCCTGTTTATATTTTTTTAGTTTTATTGCAGCCATGTCATAAAGGTATAATCAAGAAATTTAAAGATTATGGTGAGCCCCCTTTTTTTAATTTATGAAACTTTTATGTTTTAAATTGTTTTCAGCTTTATTGTGTATAATTGACAAATAAAAATGATATATATGTAAGATGTAGTTTAAATATATATATATATATAGTTTGTGAAATGATTGCCACAATCAAGCTAATTAGCACGTCCATCACCTCACATAGTTACCTTTTGTGTGTGTGGTGAGAACACTTAAGATCAACTCTTACCAAATTCCAAGTATACGATATAATATTACTAACTGTAGTCACTGTACTGTACATTAGATCCTCAGGACTTACTCATCTTATAACTGAAAGTTTGTACCCTTTGACCAACATCTTCCTATTTCCCCCACCCCTGTGTCCTTGCCAACCACCATTCTACTCTCTACTCCCATGCAGTAGACTTCTTTAGATTCCACATATATGAGCAATCATGCACTGTTTGTCTTTCTGCGTCTGGCTTATTGCACTTAGTATAATGTCCTTCAGGTTAATCTATATTTTCACAAATGGCAAGATGTCCTTCTTTTTATAACTGAATAATATTCTGTTGTACATATGTACCAAATTTTCTTTCTTTCTCACAGCTTTATTGAGATATAATTGACATAACATTTCGTAAGTTTAAGGTGTACAATATAATGATTTGATGTACCTATATATTGTAAAATGATCACCACAATAAGGTTAGTTAACACATCCATCACCTTACAGTTATATGTGTGTGTGAGCTGGGGGGGGTGAGAACTTAGAAGATCTACTCTCTTAGTGACTTTCAAATATACAATACAGTATTACTAACTATAGTCATCGCATTGTACATTACATTCCCAGAACTTATTCATCTTATAACTGGAAGTTTGTACCCTTTGACCACCTTCACCCATTTCCCCCACCTCCTGCCCCTTGCCTCCAGGCAACAGTATTTGTCTTTCTCTGACTTATTTCATTTATCATAACGCCCCCAAGGTTCACCCATGTTGTCACAAGTGGCAGGATTTCCTTCTTGTTTGTGGCTAAATAGTATTCCATTATATACATCACATTTTCTTTATCCATTTACTGTCGATGGACACTTAAGTTGTTTCCATGTCTTGATTATTGTGAATAATGCTGCAGTGTACATGGAAGCACAGATATCTTCCTCTTCAAGATTCTGATATCAATTCCTTTGAATATATATCCCAAAGTGGGATTGCTGGATCATATGGTAGTTCAATTTTTAATTTTTTGAGGAAACTTTATGCTGTCTTCTATAGTTGCTGCATCAATTTACATTCCCACCAATAGTGCAGAAGGGTTCACTTTCCTCCACATCCTTGCCGGCACTTAGTTGTCTTTTTGATAATAGCCATTCTAACAGGTGTGAGGTAATATCTCACTGTGGTTTTGATTTGCATTTCCTTCATAATTAGCGATGTTAAGAACCTTTTCATATACCTGTTGGCCATTTGTATGTCATTTTTGAAAAATGTCTCTTCAGGTCCTTTGCCCATTTTTTAATCAGGTTTTTGTTTTGTTTTGTTTTGTTTTTTGCTATTGAGTCGTATAGGTTCCTTATATTTTTTGGATATTAACCCCTTACCAAATGTATGATTTGCAAATATTTTCTCCCATTCCATAGGTTGCCTTTTCGTTTTGTTGATGATTTCCTTTGCTGTGCAGAAGCTTTTTAGTTTGCTGTAGTCCCACTTGTTTATTTTGCTTTTATTACTTGTGCTTTTGGTGTGATATCCAAAAGAATCATTACCAAGACAAATGTCAAGGAGCTTTTCCCTGTGTTTTCTTCTAGGAGTTTTACAGTTTCAGGTCTTATTAAGTCATTAATTCATTTCTAGTTAATTTTTATATATGGTGTAAGATGAATCCAATTTCTTTTGCATGTGGACAAAAGACTATCATTTTGTATTCTTTGACACCCTCATCAAAGATTAGTTGACCTTATATGCGTGAGTTTATTTCTGTGCTCTCTATATTCTGTTCCATTGGTCCCATTTCTAATACAAAGCGGTTTTCTTTTTACTATCGATTGCATATATGATTAAATTAACATATATTCTTTCTAGCTGTTTTAACTACAACGTCCCAGATAAGTTCATTATAGGAAATAATTCTCATTGTTCAATATGATTTAGCCTGGTTTGATGATAGGGACCCTATACATGTGCTAAGAAGAGTCTCTAAGAGAATAAGTAACTTCCCCAAGGTCAAACACATCATTTTTGGTGAAGCCAGGATTCAAATCTAATTCTGATCCAAAAACTCTTTTCTAAATACTACTTTTCTCAAGGTAACATGGCAGTCTATCAAAATCATGACAAATCACTTTGTTCACAGTCAGCAGAACCCTTAGTTCATAAATCTACAAAGTGGGCAAAGAAAATGTGAGAGCCTACATTGGTAAACATACCACCTGATCAGTCACACAAACTCAGCAGTGTTTCCACTATGAAGACAAAGTACTCACCACATGTTCTCGAATCTGCCTGGTCTTGACCCCATAAATGATGGGGTTCAGCATGGGGGGGGCTAACATGCAGACATTGGCCAATAGAATGTGAGTATGGAGAGGAACATGTTGCCCAAACCGCTGGGTAATTATAGTAAAAATGCCAGGCAAGTAGAACATGGAAATGACCCCAAGGTGGGAGCCACACGTGCCCAGGGCCTTTTGCCGAGCTCCTCGGGATGGAAGGCGGAAGACTGCATTGAGGATGAGGGTGTAGGAAACCAAGATGAGCAGGGCATCTAGCACTACAGTAGAGAGAAGGACAGACAAGCCATACCAGACATTGACACGAATATCAGCACAGGCAAACTTGGCAACAGCCATGTGCTCACAGTAGGTATGTGGTAACACATTGCTACGGCAGAAAGGCAGTCTCTTCACCAAGAACACATCTGGGAGTATCACAGAGAAGCTTCTCAGGACCACAGCCAAGCCAACTTTTATGATTACTGTATGACTGAGCACTGTGCTATAGTGCAGTGGGTCACAGATGGCCACATAGCGGTCAAATGCCATGGCCAACAGAATCCCTGATTCAGCAATGAAGGTGGCATGGATGAAGAAGATTTGGGTGACACAGCCATCAAGGGAGATCTCCCCAGCGTGGAACCAGAATATGGCCAGGGCTTTGGGCACAGTGGTAGTGGACAGGATCAGGTCAGCCACAGCCAGCATGCAGAGAAAGAGGTACATGGGTTCATGGAGGCTGCGTTCAGTGATGATGATGAAGACAAGGAGGCTATTCCCAAGGACAGCAACAAGGTAGGAAATAAAGAATGGGAGAGAGATCCATGTATGCTGGTCTTCCAGGCCAGGAATGCCCAGAAGAATGAAGAGCGAGTGACTGGTACCAGTGTGGTTGGGGGTTGCCATGCCCAGAACAAAACACCTGAGTGTTGGTGTATAGGATTTGGCAATCACCTCTTCTCTCTTCCAAAAAAGGTGAATAGAGTTGGAGTAGGGGAGGTTTTTCTACTGGATGAGCAGTGATAGCATCCTGGTCAGGAAGTCAGGAAACATGGGTTAGAACATCTTGCCATTCACCTACTTGCTATGTGATCTCAGTAAAATTACTTCCTTGCTCTGGGTCTCTCTCTTATCACTTTAAAACTTAAGTTGGGGAGAAGGTGGATTAGATCATCTGTAAAAGAGTTGTTCCAGCTCTTTAACACCATAGATCTTAGTCTTGGGTTGTTGTAAACAGTTAAGAGCTGTGAATAACCGATCCTGCAGGTTCCACTTTGACCATCAGAATGTGATCTGCATCTCAAAAGGAAAATGGTAACTGAGCTGACTAGCAATTTAACAAACCTCACTGAGCACCTCCCATGGCTTCTGGAGGACCTACTTGGGAGGAGACAGAAAATTAAGCAAAATATCTATCTATATAACACAGATAATGAGGAGAAAAATTTAAACACAGGGAGCTGTGGAAACACGGTGAGCTTCCTAGGAATTCAGAAAAAGTTTTCTCAAAGTGCCACCCTGAGTTGAACCTCGAAGAATAAGTAATAGCTTGCCATGTAAAGTTATGTGAAGAGGGAAGACCATGAGAAAAGTCACAGAGATTGAAAGGACACAGAGTTTGGAGGAAAATTATGATGATTCAGGGTTACCACAGCAAAGAGGACATGGTAGAAAATAATGCCAGGCAGTAAGGGAGGGGCCAAATCACTGAGGTCTTTGAGCGCTACTCTGGGGAGTTTAAAATTTATGTTGAGCAAGAAGAGACACTGACGGATTTGTAATAAGAGAATGGCATGGTAAAGTTAGCATTTTAGGTAGCTCCCTCTTGCAGTGTTGTGGAAGACGGGTAGGGAAGGGAGGAGGAGGGTTGGAGAATGGAGACAGAGATCAGTCAGGAGGGCTCTGTGCTAAGGACTGCATGGACGCTACCTCAGTCACCACAGTGTGAGATAACTGGTCATTTCCCCCATTTTACTGATAGATGAGCCAACAGAGCTTCAAGAGTTTAAATAGTTCCCCCATGCAAAGTCGCCTGGCTAGTAAATGGTGGAGCTAGAATTTGGCTGCCCATACCATCCTTTGAATCACTGCATGGCTGCCCTACTCCACCTTGGTCCCCATCATCAGGTGATTGTGATTTCCTGACTCCTGGCTCAAGGAGAAGAACAAAAAAATCATCTATTGTTCTTTCCCTTAATCTCCCTACCCTCACTCTGCCACCTACCAATTTATTTATATTTGCCTCATCTTTTCCCTCTCCTTCCTATTCAAGGCTTAGCCCTCCATCTGTGCACTACACCCTAACCTTCTCTTCCCTGTGAGTACCTCTCCCCGTTAATGTGTCACTCTAGTAATTTCAAACTCTTCCTCTCTGTTGGCTCCTTTTCCTTAGTGTATAAATGTGCTCAACTGTGTCTTCCCGTTTCACCTTGGGTTCACAAAAGGAAGGATGTGCTCTCTCTTCATCTATCCTCTCACCACCCTCTTAATCTTTACCCAATGCCATTTGACTTATAACCCCAATATGGCACTAAAGCTTCCTTCTCTAAAATAGTCTATCATATCACAGTTGCCAAATCTAATGTTACTTTTAACTTCTTATCATTAGTAATCTCCAATTTCTATTATTAGTACTTCTTTGATAATAGCAACCATTAAATACTGAGTGTTAGATATATTCATTATTTCTAATCATCACACAAAACCTATGAAATTGAAGTGACATTAGTTCATGCAAAAAAAAACTGACTCAGATAAGTAATTGCCCAAAGTCAAACAACCTGTTAGTAGCTAAGCTGATATTTGAATCCAAGATTAGTAAGGGCAAAGCTTCCATTAGCTTTAAAAACTTCTATTTTCTTATGTTGACTACCTAAACCATATTTCTTTGGCTTCCTCCCCACTCCCTTCTAATTCTCCTATTTATTCCACAATGTCTAAGACCATGTAATACAGGAAAAATGATATGGGCTTTACAGTGAGACCTACCTGAATTCACTTCCAGCGCAGCCTGCTACAAATCCACAAACATACACAAACTTCCATTCAGATGCATGTTATCCCACATACTCATTTATACAGTCACCACACACACCTTCACTCAGACAAATTTTAGTGAAGACTTACGCACTAACACACATTTTCACTATTCACACAAACAGCCCTTCACTATGAATACATGCACACACACACACACTTTTAAACTTGCCCTCACATCTATACCTATCCACATTCAGACACAGTCATTACCTGGTCAAACTCACTCTCACAGAGATAAGTTATGACTTATCTAAGTCATAAATTGGCCTATCTTCATTCAGCACACTGACTCTCCTCTCATTAAATCAGTTTCCTCAGGGAGGTTGAGTTTCCAGAGGTCATTCCACTCTTACTCCTGCCTCCAGCCTTACAGTCCCTTGCCTATGCCGGAAGGGACTCTCACAGAAATGCAGTTCATAGGGCAACACCCATGCTTCACCAGTTCCACTCTTGATTTGCCCACGCATGAGTCAGAGACACAAAATATCAATGCTGGTTGGCACTTTATACCAGGTGTCATCAAACTGCAGCCTGTGAGCCAAATCCTGCTTACTGCTTGCTTTTGTAAATAAAATTTTATTGGAACATAGCCATGCCTAGTTATTCACTTATTGTCTATGACTGTTCTAATGGGACAGAATTGAGTAGTTGCAGTAGAGACCATGCTAGAAGCTTAAAATATTTACTCTTGCCCTTTACAAAAAAATTTTGCAAGCCTCTGCATTAGAATTAATCTTGCCACACAACTTATTACTTACAAAGGCCACAGAAGGAAAGGCAATTTTCCCAAGTCACAGAGGAAGTGAGTTAAGAAGATTTCTTGCTTCTCTTTCCACAAGTATTTCCACCATGCCACAAAGCTTCTGGAGAAACATTTTGTTCTGTCCTCTATGACTCTCCCCTCATGGGATGGAGAATGCCAAAAATGGCCTCTATTGGGTGACCAAATGATGGAAGCAATCCATTATTTTTTCCCGTGTCTCTCATCAATAAACTCAGTGTTTCCCACCTTCTTTGTCCCCACACACAGTCAGACCCCACCTTTCATGCCCTGGGCAGAAGGGCCCACAGAGGCACGAGACTATCCTGGTCAGTACCAACCTTCATGTCTCCTTACCCCACGTTGTCCATCTCAGCCATCAGGAACCAGACTGGAGCCATGCCCCTTCCTGGATGGGAGAGTGTTTCTACACCCAGCAGACTATGTGCGGTGGTCAGGGGACCAAGCCAGAGGAGGAAATGCAGGGCAAATTATTTTTTTATCTGAGCATCTTTGGGGACCATGGGCTTATTCGTGTACCTTTCTTCTCCCCTAGGATCTCCTCTGCTGCCAGTGAAATCACTGTAAATCCCTTAACTCTTCCTTGTCTGAACACCAGAAGCCCCCTGTGAAAAGTGTGCCTGAGAGGTTATGTGAGCTTGACAGAGAAAAGGAGGTGGGAGAGAGGTTTTAGAGGGGAGAGGTGAGGGCAGAGGATGGGAATATGGTTAGGCACCTTGATCAAGGCCTCAGAACTTATTCCAGTTCATCCTCTTTAGCCCTGACTTCCAGAAGGCACAGAAGCACTTTAGGAGCTGGAATCCCATAGATTCTCTCAAACATTCATTTATTCATTCACCACCCATTCAACCAACATGTAGCAAGTGTCTGTTGACAGCACCATAATAAAATGTTGAGTGGGGAATCTCCCGGTGGCATAGTGGTTAAGTTCACATGCTCCACTTCAGCAGCCCAGTCTTCACCGGTTCAGATCCCAGGGCAGACCTACACATCACTCATCAAGCCATGCTGTGGCAGCATCCCACATACAAAATACAGGAAGATTGGCATGAATGTCAGCTCAGGGGCAATGTTCCTCATAAAAAATAAAAAATAATAAAAATAATAAAATGTTGAACAAAATCAAATCCACTGAAAATTTATTTATATTGTTTCATATATTGAACTAATGCTTTGATTCCATCATCCAGGAATTATCAATGGAAAATTTTCATTGATAACCCTCCAAGCTTTTTACTCCCCTATTTATGGATTTTTATATTGTTGAGATCATATTATACATGTGGTATGCTCTTTAATGTCATAACAAAGGAATTTTCAATGGTAACAAATGTTCTGTAAACCACATAGCTGCTTTCATGCAGCTGCATTGGTCTTTAGTTTGACACAATACCACACACATAGTACTCTACAAATATTTCCTGAAGAAATTGAGTGACAAAATATTTCACCTTTTTGATGTACTACAATGTGTTTAACCATTCTACTATTATTGAATATACGGCTCCCACTTTTCTCTGTTAAAAATATTCTGTGATTGAAAAGATGTTCAACATCACTAATTATTAGGGAAATGCAAATCAAAACTACAATGAGCTATGACCTAATATCCTTCAGAATGGCTATTATTAAAAAGTCAAGAAATAACAAGTGTTGGAGAGGATGTGGAAAAAAGGGAACCCTCATACACTGCTGATGGGAATGTAAATTGACCCAGCCACTATGGAAAACAGTATGGAGATTCCTCAAAAAATTAGAAATAGTATGTGATCCAGCTATTCCACTTCTGAGTATTTATCCAAAGAACACAAAAATACTAATTTGAAAAGATGTACGCACCCCTATGTTCATTGCAGCTTTATTCATAATAGCTAAGACCTGGAAGCAACCTAAGTGCTCATCAATGGATGAATGAATAAAGAAGATGTGGTATACATAGAAAATAGAATACTACTCAGTCATAAAAAAGACAAAATCTTGCCATTTGCAACAACATAGATGGACCTTGAGGGTATTAGGCTAAGCAAAATAATTCAGACAAAGAAAGCCAATTACCTTATAATTTCACTCATATGTGGAAAATAACAAACAAATGTATACGTATGGAGAACAGATTGGTGGTCACCAGAGGGGAAGTGGGCAGCAGGAGGTCAAAAAGGGTAAAGGGGCACATGTATATGGTGATGGATGGAAACTAGACTTTTGGTGGTGAACATATGATGCAGGCTTTACAGAAGTTGTAAAATTTACATAATGTTACGAACCAATGTTACCCAATAAAAAAAAGAATTTGTGATGAACACATAATAAACTTCTGTATGTATTCTGGATTATTTTATTTAAATATTTGATATGCAAAAGAAGGAAATTGTTATGGCAGTGTTTCAATTTCCATATAGTATTTTTTATTATTGATGTAAATTTATCACAATTTAATGATTATAATTCTTTTTTTGTGTGAAGTTATTTTTTTCATGGGAAACCTACTCTGCGCCACGCATTTTTCAAAGGAGGGGAACAAGACAAGTACCTTTGTGGAATTTATGGTACAGAGTGAAAAATAGACAATAAGGAAAAAATAAAAAGCAAAATCCTCTAGTTAGGTATTTTTGTCCATTAACATTTTGGTGCTATATATTTAGAACTTGTGAAAGCCATTGATATTTTAAAGATATAAACCCATTTGGGGGCCATTTTACTTCAAACTATTTCCTAGGATTTTTCCAGACTAATGCTCATTCACTTTATTGTAAAAGCTAATGCTGCTTTGAGACTCATGTTATCTACCTTCTCCTACTCCTCAGTGCTGTCTGAAGGTCTTTTAGATTCCCCCACAAACCAATGCATGCGAGTCTTTAACGCTGGTATCATAGAGACTTCAATGTCCCTGTGGAAAGTTAATTCTTCACCTTGTGCTCTTGATTCCATTTCCTCCTAATCTCACTCGCTCTCTCTATTCCATCTCAACATTATTATGAACCAAATCAGTAATCATAGTTGGGTAGTCATCTGGAGAGCAGAATGGTACCACTAAGATGATTACCAACCTAAACTATTAACAGAGCCCAGCAAACTTACACATTTGCTCAAATCAGCTCACTCTCCCGCTCCACCTAATTAAAGCTTCATATATACACTCTATTCAGACCTCCATCCTTGATTCCAGAACTCTCTCCTTACTCTTGTCAGAAAAGCTTGCCTCCTAAATCAGAATCAATCAGCTAGAAACCCACTCAAATTAAAGACTAAATTTAAAAACGTATCTGCATCTTTCCTACCCATTACTCTTTCCTTCTTGTTGGAGGAACAGTCTCTCCTGCGAAGGACTAATCCCTCCATTTGTTTTCCAGACACCATCTAAGAAAGACCAGCCTGAGCACTCACAACCATGGGTCAGCAAAGCATTATTTAGAGCTAAACTTTGCAGTATCTGTACTGTCTGCGAAAGCACAAGCTCAGAAATTAATCAATAGCTGTCCAGGTGTGGAGAACCCATTAAGATAAATAACCATATTAAAAGATATTCAACATCATCATATTTCATTAAGGAATTGCAAATTAGAACAACAATGAGGTTACCCACCTACTAGAATGGCTAAAATCCAATACCCTGGCAACACCAAATGCTGGTAAGGATGTGGATCAACAGGACTCTTTGTTCATTGCTGATGGGAATGTAAAATGGTACAGCCACTTTCAAAAACAATTTGGCAGTTCCTTACAAAGTTAAACATACTCTTACCATATGATCCAGCAATCATGTTCCTTAGTATTTACCCAAAGGAGTTGAAAACTTACATCTATGCAGAAACCTGTACATGAATGTTTATAGAAGCTTTATTCATAATTGCCAAAACTTGGAAGCAACCAAAATGTCTTTGAACAGGTGAATGGATAAACAAACTCTGGCACATCCATACCATGAAATATCATTCAACAATAGAAAGAAATGTGATATCAATCACAAAAAGGCATGAAGGAACCTTGAATGCTTAATAGCAAGTTAAAGAAGGTAGTCTATAGAGGCTACATACCATGTGATTCCAACCTTATGATATTCTGGAAAAGGGAAAACTGCGGAGACAGTAAAACAATCAGTGGTATCCAGGAGTTCAGGGAGAGCAAGGAGGGATAAATAGGGGGCACATGGGGATTTATAGGGCATTGAAAATACTCCATGTGATACTATAATGGTGGATACATGTCATTAGACATTTCTCAAAACCCATAGAAGTGTACAACACGAAGAGTGTACCCTAATGTAAACTATGGGATTTTGTTAATAATAATGTATCAGTATTGGTTCATTAAATGTAACAAATGTACCACACTAATGCAAGATGCTAATAATAGGGAAAATTCTCTGAGCAAGGGAGGATGGAAGGGGGAAGGATGTATATGGAAATTCTCTGTATTTTCCACTCAATTTTTCAATAAACCTAAAACTGCTCTAAAAAAAATCTATTAATTTTTTTAAATTTAATCTTTTTTGTTCATTTTTTCTTTTGTTTCCCTTGCCTGAGGAAACATATCCAAAAGGATATTTCTAAGATCCATGTCAAAGATTGTACTGCCTATGTTTTCTTCTAGGAGTTTTATGGTTTCAGGCCTTACCTTCAAGTCTTTAATCCCTTTTGAATTAATTTTTGTGTATGGTATAAGATAATGGTCTACTTTCATTATTTTGCATGTCTGTCAAGTTTTCCCAACACCATTTGTTGAAGCCACTTTTTCCATTCCATGTTCTTCACCCCTTTGTCGAAAATTAGCTGTGCATAGATGTGTGGGTTTATTTCTGGGCTCTCAATTCTGTCCCATTGATCTTTGTGTCTGTTTTTCTGCCAGTACCATGCTGTTTTGATTACTATAGGTTTGTAGCATATTTTTAAATCAGGGAGTGTGATACCTCCAGCTTTGTTCTTTTTTCTCAGGATTGCTTTGGCTATTCAGGGTCTTTCATTGTTCCATATAAATTTTAGGATTCTTTGTTCTATTTCCATGAAAAATGTCATTGGGACTTTGATAGGGATTGCATTGAATCTGTAGATTGTTTTAGGAAGTATGGGCATTTTAACAGTGTTAATTAATTCTTCCAATCCATGAGCAAAGAATATCTTTCCATTTCTTTGTGTTTTCAATTTCTTTCAATGTTTTCTAGTTTTCAGTGTATAAATCTTTCACGTCTTTGGTTAAATTTCTCTCTAGATATTTTATTCTTTTTGTTGATATTGTAAATGGGATTGTATTCTTAATTTCTCTTTCTGCTGTTTTGTTTTTAGTGTATAAAAATGGAACTGATTTTTGTATGTTGATTTTGTACCCTGCAACTATACTGTATTCATTTATTATTTCTAATAGCTTTTTGTTGGATTCTTTAGGGTTTTTTATATATAAAATCATGTCATCTGCAAATTATTGACAGTTATATTTCTTCCTTTCCAATCTATATATGTTTTATTTCTTTTCCTTGCCTTATTGCTCTAGCTGGGATTTCCAATACTATGTTGAATAGGAGTGAAAGGGTGGGCATTCTTGTGTTGTTCTTGTTCTTAGAAGGATAGCTTTCAGGTTTTCACCGTTAAGTGTGATGTTGACTGTAGGTTTGTCATATATAGCCTTTATTATGTCAAGGTATTTCCTTTCATTATATTGAGATCTTTATCATAAATGGATGCTGAATTTTGTCAAGTGCTTCTCTGCATCTATTAAGACAATCATATAATTTTTATTAAAAAGCTTATGCACAGCAAAGGAAACCATCAACAAAACAAAAAGACAACCTTCTTATTGGGAGAAAATATTTTCAAATTATTCATTCTGTAAGAGGTTAATATCTAAAATTAAAAAGAACCCATAAAACTCAACAACAAAAAAACAACAACCCAATTTAAAAATGAGAAGAGTATCTGAACAGACATTTTTCCAAAAAAGATATACAGATGGCCCAAGGGAACATGAAAAGATGTTCGACATCACTAATTATTAGAGAAATGTAAATCAAAACCACAAGATATCAACTCAATCCCACCAGAAGGGCTATCATGAAAAAGACAAGAAATAACAAGTGTTGGAGAGAATGTGGAGAAAAGGGAACCCTCATAAAACTGCTGGTCAGAATGTAAACTGGTGTTAAATGTCTTGCAGTATAGACAGAAGATAGAATTTTTAAAAAGAACATCTTAAATTCATAAGAAATGTAGCTGGACTACACTTATCAGTTAAAATTCGAAGATTATCAGCTATTATGGAAACAAAAAATCCAATTTTGTGTGGCTTAGAGGACATCAACCTAAACGATATTGGCACAAAATGCTTGGAAGTAAAGGATATGAACTGGTTTACTAAGAAAACACTAACCTGTAGAAAACTTTCACAGCTATATTCATATTTAACTAAAGAATAAACAAACAATCTCAAAATCGCCATGTTTAGGAGATGAACTCTTCCAGGGAAAAAAGTTATAAGAATCACAAGAAACTGGCAGATAATCACTGTGAGAAATTTAACTCCTTTCCCAATAATTGCAAAATAATTTTTAAATTTGCGTTATATAGAAGGTTTGAACAGTACAACTAACAAGCTTGTTTTACCTATTCCTTAACTCATACTACAGATTAGGAAATTTGCACCACTTTTTATTGCATGACAAACATCATATTTTATAATGTTGCAGAAAAAATATAACTATCACATGTGTGGAAAGATGTAATCATATAAAAACTGAAAAATATGCTAAAATTTAACAATTATGCCTCAGTTTTCTGATATTGGTCGTTGAAGTTTGTTTTCTTTACTTTGCCTGGCTTTGTTTATTATCATGTGTTCTTGAAAATTAAATATAAAAAAACTATACCATAAAATAACTAGAAGAAAATCTAAGAATAATAATCAAATCTTAAATTGAAGAAAATAGCCTAAGATTAAAACAGTAAAACTCACAAAGGAAAAGAATGATGAATTTGAAAATATTTTATATATTTCTTTAGGTAAAACAAAAGCCAGCCAAACCAACCAAAGAAAATTACAGAAATTATAATTTAAACAACCTGAGAAAATACCTTCAATAAATATTAATACCTTGGGGGATTTTATGTACTTCTCTGAGCCTCAAATTACATGTCTGTAAAATGGAAATAATGGAAACAATAACAAGTCTGATGTGAAGATTAAATAAGATAAGGTATGAAATAAGTTTTGCACAGGTTCAATAAATGATTGTTACTACTAATCCACAAAGAAATACAATATACAATAAGCACAATAAAAGTTGTCCAGTGTGTCTATTAACTAACTACATTCAAATTAAAGGATAATGAAAAAATGATTTTACCCTATCACACAGCAAATTTTTAAAAATAAAACTACTTACTAAATGCTAATAAGGGTGTAATAAATTTTGGCACTTTCATGTATTTCTGACAAGAGTGAAATTAATAATAACTGCTCTAGATGCAAATTTCCAATGTGCCAGAGGAACTCTGCTTGAGGCTAAAATCATGCAAAGATAAATGCACAAAAATCAGACAAATCTTATGCACAAAAGTTTCCCTAGCATAGCATTTATATTGTTAATGACTAGGAAAACATAAGTATTAAAAAATAAAAGGGAGCCTGCCTAGTGGTGCAGTGGTTAAATTTGCATGTTCTGCTTCAGCGGCCTGCGGTTTGCCGGTTCAGATCACAGGCGCGGACATGGCACCCCTTGGCACACCATGCTGTGGTAGGCGTCCCACATATAAGGCAGAGGAAGACGGGTACAGATGTTAGCTCAGGGTCAGTCTTCCTCAGTAAAAAAAGAGGAGGATTGGCAGCAGATGTTAGCTCAGGGCTAATCTTCCTCAAAAAAAAAATAATAATAAGTAAATAAAAGGATAAACACTACCTCAACTAGTGTAAAAAGAATTTTTTAATGCATGCTTCATTGATAAACAATTAAATGATATAATATATAGCCAATAAAAATATTATAGAATTCTAAATGTTTTGTCATGTAAAAATGGACACATTATGAGTCTATGTGATAATATTGAATACAGAAGCATGCATAAGCTGCGAATGTGTGTATTGTTATAGTTGTTAGAGTTATAGTTATGCATAAAATCTGGAAGATTATACACCAAAATGATAACAGTAAATTTCTCTACGTGGCGGGATTGTATGCAACTTTAATTTTCTTCTTATCATTGCTCTATGGAATACTTATATTTTAAAAAGTAAATGTCTTCAAAAGAAGCAGCATCAATATGGTATAATCTTGTAGAGGAAGAAGTACCTAATCTTAAGATGAGATGGTTACAATGACCTCACTGAGCAGGGGACACCAAGCTAGGCCTTGAAAGATGAATGATGGAAATTCATTTCAGAGGTCATTGCAGGCAAATGGATCACTTAGGAAAAACGTACCAAGACACTTAAAAACATGACTGAACATGGAGAAATTAGAGATATACAGTTCCTTGAGACTGAAGCACAGATTTCATGAAAGTGGTGTGGAAATCACTACTAGAAAGGAAGTCTGAATTTTTTCTGTACCATGTGGAGGGGGATGATCTTTGAGAAACAACTCCCAAAAAGTCAAAAGTTAGGAGTTAGCTCCCTTAATGGTGCCCATCATTCTGCCCGTCACACTTTGAGAAAGGAAGTGAAGGAATACAGGTTTTACATGGGTGTCCAGGGTTGTGGTGAAATGTCTAAGGGCTTGACATAGTTCAAAACAGAAAACTTAGTATTTATCCAAACAAGACTTAATATTACATTGACTATTCCCAAAGTTGAGTTGAATATTACAGAGTAGACATGGCTACTAGACAGCAACCTGTCATTCCCCAAATAATAAGCTGTAAGTATCTCCATCAACCCACAGGCACTGCTTTCAGATGGATTAGAGAGGCAAGCCTCAAAGCCTCAGGTAAGTTGCTCCAGAGGTCCATACTCAATGAGCCATTTTCCTAGTGCCTCGGTTCTACTTCTCTTGTTCACTGCTGACAAAGCACGTCTCATGGAGGACCAAAATTTCTGAGAAACCAGTCTCTGCCATCCCCAAAGTCATTTCTGCTTTGGAAACAGCATGTAAACCACTTGGTCCCGTATCTGTTTTGTCTTGACCCCATAAATGATGGGATTCAGCACAGGTGGAGCAAGCATGCTGACATTGGCCAGCAGGATATGGACGTGTGGTGGGATGTGGTGTCCAAACTGCTGAGTAAGAACTGAGAAGATCCCAGGCCCATAAAAGAGGATGATGACACAGACATGGGAGCCACATGTGTTGAGAGCTTTGTGGCGGGCATCTTTGGAGGGGATATGGAAGACAGCATGGAGAATCAGAACATAGGAAACAAAAATGAGGAAAATATCTAGCATCACTGTTGACATCAAGACAAAAAACCCATACCAGAGGTTTACTTGGATGTCATCACAGGCATATTTGGCCAAGCCAATGTGTTCACAGAATGTATGTGGAAGGATGTTATTTCTGCAGAAAGTCAGCCTCTTCAGAAGAAATATCATGGGAAAAATTGCACAATGTGCTCTTAAGAAAACAGCCACTCCAATTTTTCCTGTCAGAGAGTGGTGAGTATCATGGTGTACCTCAATGGGTAACATATTGCAATGTAGCGGTCAAATGCCATAACCAGCAAGATGCCTGACTCTGAAATGAAGGAGGAGTGCTGAAAGTAGAGCTGGGCAATGCAGCTATTAAGAGAGATTTCCCTATCATTGCACCAGAAAATGGCCAATGCCTTAGGTTCTGTGGTTGTGACAAAGACAATGTCAACTCCTGCCAGCATACAGAGGAAAAGATACATAGGTTCATGGAGGCTGCTTTTGATAAGGATAATGAAGATGAGCAGACTATTTCCAAGCAGGGTAAAGACATAGGACATGAAGATGGGGATGGAAATCCACATGTGTAGGTCTCCTTGGCCTGGAATGCCCAGCAGATAGAAGACTAGGTGGTTAACACCAGTGTGGTTGAAGCTAGCCACTCCTGAGGCAGGCTGACGTGGACTTTAATTTCACCTAATAGAGACAAAGAGAAATACAGATTATATATAAGTGTTTCCTTGAGTTTTGTGATTAAATATATCGAATTAAATGCCTGTATTTACCACTGTTTCCTCCTAATACCCTGCTAAAATGTCAGTAAAATAACAAAAATATTATAAACAGAAAGCAGAAGAGGAGATTATAGCAGAGAAGAAATGGCAACATCTTGAAAGCTTAAAAGCAGATGGAGGACTTTTGACGAAGCAGATGGAATAAAACTAAAAGCTTCTAATTGAAAACAAGAATCAAGGTGATATTCATTGCAGAATCCAGATAGTCTCAAGAATTAGAGGTATAAGTTACTTCTCTAAATAAGGATAAGGATGGGATTTTTAGAAAAGGATTATTGGTTGAAAATCCGTATAAAGAGCAGTTAGATTCCTGCATCCTCTTTCCCAAACTGTCTATCCAGGCGCCACTTTCCTTATCCAGAAGAATACTGGAGGATTACTCTCCGGTGAGGTTAAGCCTAGAAAATTCTGGAGACTCTAGGAATGGCTGGGGCAAGGGGACTATACTAAAAGCAAGGGATTAAATGAAAGGCTACATATTGAACAAAATGAAACCCCAGTGAACTTCTACCTTTGTCTAGTAATGCTGGCTCACATAACCCTATATCCAGATCTTCCAATTCATTCCAGCTGATGAAGGAGGCACTAAAAAGTGACCAGAGGTTCCATGTGTAGGCATGGGATTTGTTTAAGGAGAGACTTCCTGTCGAATTACTTCAGTCCAGAATTTTACAGCAAAATAAGTCAAAAATTTCTAAGAGTGGAAAAAGCTACATAAGACCTTCAGAGACCTCAAAAGATTTACCTTCCATTAACCCTTTCACAGGAAACTACTGGAAGATAAGCACCACAAAAATGAGGAAATGACCCAAAAATAGAGAGACATAGACCCCAACAAAGCAGCTAAAACAAAGTGATGCAATACAGGAGAGAGTACAGATGGGAGGGAGGGAGGGAATTCCTTCAACGACAGTGAAGGGTGACGAGGTGAAGAATCCTAGTGTATCCTGAGTCTAGACTGGATCAAGGACATAGAGGACACCTAAAGGAAATTCTCAAAGGAAAAAAGGAAACGCTTGTTTTAAGATGTAATTTATATTTCTGGTGGAAAGTAAGGCACATAACTAAGCAAACAAAAAAAATAGACAATTACTTCAGGGAAGAGAAAAATTTGAACAAAAAAAGAAATGTGATCATATGTCACTGTATAACTCAGTTATTGTAATCATAGTAATATAAACATAAATATGCATCTTAAAATCATGATATGACTCTATGTATTAAGCCAATCAAGAAAAGAGAAGGTTGTGTGTGTCTGAATGTGGGAGTGGGGTAGATTTACTTGTAGGAGAGCTAAATGCCCACCTTCCATACAAGAAAGTCACTGAGTGACATATAAAATAATGATATAGAATATATATAAATCAAGAAATAACAATGTAAACATGCTGATTATCTATATCAAGTTAAATACCAAAAAACAGCTATCAGTGTTAAAGTGGTTGTTTCGGAGGAGCCAGAATCAGAGGTGGGATGGAGCAGGGAACCTTTATTTTTATTGTAAGCCTGGTAGGACTTTTGAGCGTTTTTTAACTATTTATATGTATAATATTCACAAAAACAAAATTAAAAACAAGTTATCTTAGTAAAGTACCTAGCTCTTCACCTAAAATAGATTTGCAGCTCATAACTATAAGGTCCCTTCTCGCTCTCTCCCTCTTTCTCCCTCCCTCTCTCTTTCTCCATTTTAATTTCTGGAGCCAAAATATCCTTCTTCTCTTTAGGCACCAGATTACTTCCTTAGAGAACACAGACTGGCTCAACTGAACTGCCTCCTCTCTCTTGAGAAGAATGTCTAGGAAAGCTGGCATTGGAGCAGGCATAGACGGTCTGATGGAGATGTTTCCTGCAATGGACAATTGCTTCCTTTTTATTTCATGGTCACACAGATGCTGAAGAAAATACACTTTTCCAAGGAATGTCATATTCCTAGAGGAAATGGAAAATTGGCACCAAAAAGAATGAGGGCACCGTGTGTGTGCCATAGACCTAATGACAAAAGAACAGGTGAAGGCAAGAAGAATACAGCCAGAGATCAAACACGATCACAATTTGGATGGAAAACAGCCTTCAGAAGCCGATGGAGGCTTTGAGAAAAGGAACAGCCATGGAGACTTGTTTTGGTTGGATCCATAGGGTAAAGTCGAGGAGTTGGGGAATGGCCTTTGGAAACACTTGCCTAGAACAACTGCTCATTGAATTCTATTTTGCCTGAAAGAATCTACTGCATGCCTCCTTCCTAAAGAAGTTTTCTAAACCTGCCCCAGACATCTCCCTGCTTTGTGCTCCTGAGCACTTTCCTTATCCCTCTCACATGGAACTACTTAGACCCTGCCAAGTGTAGCAGTGTTTTGCCTACCTGATCCATCTCCCCTAAGTGACAATTTTCTAAATATAAAAAACATATCTCATTAATCTATCTATCTTATCTATCAAGCATCTCTAACAAGCTGTGAATTCTTGGATAGATGGGCCATGTCATTTCATCAATGTGTGCCTACAGCATAGCACAGAAGGAAAGGCAAACAGGAGGGTGAGAGGGAAGGAAGGCCAGTGAAAGAGCAAATTTAAGATCAATGGCCAAAACAAGGCTTTCCTTTGAGTACTCAGCTTCCTAAATCCAAATGAGATTTAAAACGTCCTCTGAGAACCTACCATCTATTTCCGCCCTATCATCCCAAATGTTAGCCATTAGTCTCCTCTACAGTCTGTTCACAAGACTCCAATCAAAGATACTGATATTCCAACGTTCCAAATTAGGTCCATTACCTTGAGCCTGTGAGGAATTCTAATATCTAGCTCTACTCTCCCCTACTCCTAGAATCTTACCTCACATATGATAAAATCAGTCCTCAACTTCAGACCAAGTCTTTTGAAGCAGAAATGGAATCAGTGACTGCTGGAAACTTAGAGAGTTGAAGATTAGACTACAGAAGTGATTATTTTCATGAGTTCTCAGGAGGTCACTTATATTCCATGGCCCCATTGCCCTTGGGTTTGGACTCTACCAACTTGCCCACAGTCCCACATGGGCCAAGTCATTAAGCCTACTTCCTACTACCTTTTTGTCTTGACACCTTGTCCTCTGACAGCTCCCCAGTTATTTGATCTCTATCTTCAAATTTTATGTGTGCATATTTGTGGTTTTCCATACTCTAAGGCTGTCACTCCTAACCTCATATTCCCTCCCGAGAAATCCCTGTGCCTTTTTCAAGAAGTATTACACCTACTTTAATAAACACTCTCCATTACTTAAAACAGGCATCCATTTATTTAATTGGCATCTATTCTTAGAAAATATTTCTCTGTACATTATATCCAGGGTTTTTCAGCTGTACTTGGTAAGAGGAATAGGGAGAAATGAATTTACTCCATCTTGTCTGGAACTGAAAGTCCAATTTTTCTTTTAATTGGGTTGGTTTTTTTTTTATTAAGTTTTGAGAGTTCTTTATGTTTCCTGAATATAACTCCTTTATCAATAATATACCTTGCAAATGTTTTCCCCAGTCCAGGGCCCATCTTTTTATTCTCTTAACAATATACCTTAAGCAGTAAACATTTTAATTTTGATGAAGTCTTTTTTTTTGCCTGTGTATTGCTCTAGTAAATGTGTTGAAATTTATCTACTAAATTGCCTTTGAAACTTGACAAAAAACCATTTTTCCATATAAATGTGAACTCTATTCTCTTCTGTTGACTTATTTATCTTTTTTAACCCAATGACACACTGTCTTGATTATTGTAGCTTAATAACGTCTTTAATCAGGTAGTGTTAGTCTTCTAAATTTATTCTTCTTTTTCAAAGTTGTTTTGGCTGTTATGGGTACTTTGTTCTTCCATACAAATTTTTGAATCAGCTTTTCATTTTTAAGAAAAGTCTTATAGGTTGATTGATATTGCATTGAATCTATAGATCATTTGGGGGAGAAATGAGATCCCAACAATCTTGAGTCTTGCCACCTATGAACATAACGTCACTCCATTTACTTACATTTTCTTTAGTTATCTCAGCAACGTTTTACAGTTTTCTTTGTATAAGTCTCATTCTTGATATTGGTATTTTGTGTTTTCTGTTTTTCAGACAAATTTTGTCAGATTTATCTCTAAGTATTTAAAAAGTTTGTGCAAATTTTTGTGTAAATGTATTGTTTAATTTCAATTTCTGATCTTTTTCTAATACCAAAAACTACAGTTGTTTTTCGTATATGTATTGATCTTGTATCCTGCAGCCTCACTAAATTTAATTCTTAGTTCTAATATTTTTTCTCCTAAGTTCTATCAAATTTTCTACTAGATTTCTACTGTCTATAATTTTCTAATAGATTATCATATCTTTGACAAATAAAGATAATTATAGTTCTTCTTTTCCAGTATGGATGCCTTTTAGTTGTTTCTTGCTTTATTGCTCTGGCTAGAACTTTCAGTGAAATGTTAAAAAGCAGTGAGGGTATCCATGCTTATCTTGTTCTTCATCTCAAGGAAAAAAGTATTCGACCTTAAGCCATTTATTATGATGCTAATTATAATTTTTATTAGATGTCTTTAGTCAGGCTGGAAAAGTTCCCTCCATTTCTAGTCTGCTAAGAGTTTTTAACATGAATCAATGCTAGATCTTTGTCAAATGCTTTTTCTGTGCCAACTGAGAGCTTCATATGATTTTTCTTTATTTTGTCAAAATGGTGAGTTACACTGATTGATTATCAAATGTTAAAAAAAACCTGAATTCCTGGGTTAAACTCCACTTGCTCATGAACATTTTTATATCAGTTAAATTTGATTTTCTAATATTATGTTTAGAATTTTTGCATCTATGTTCATGAAAGTTATCGATCCATGGTTTTCTTTTCATGCAATATGTCTGTCTCATTTTGGTATCAGAGTTAGGCTGGTTTCGTAGAACGAAGTGAGAATTAGTCCCTCTTCTTCAATTCTCTGGAAGAGTTTGTATAAAATTGGCATTATTTCTCCCATAAATGTTTGGTGGGATGCAGCAGTTAATGGATCTGTGCCTGGAGTCTTCCTTGTAGGTAACATTTTAAGTAAAAGTTCAATTTACTTAATAAATATGGGGCTATGCAGAATATCCATTTCTTCTTGAGTTTTAGTAATTTGTGTTTTTCAAGGAATTTGTCCATTTCATCTAAGTTGTCAAATTTATTGTCATAAAGTTGTTCATAAAAACCCCTTGTTATCCTTTTTTAAATATCTCTAGAATCTGCCGTGATGTCACCTCTCTCACTCCTGGTATTGCCTATTTGTGTCTTCTGTCTACTTTCCCTAATATGTCTGGCTAGATTGAATCTCAAACAGGGATGCTTTGTGCCTTTTGGGGGACATTTGGCAATGTCTAGAGACATTTTTGATTGTCCTAACTGGGCAGGGTGCAAGGGATACTACTGCCGTCTAGTCAGTAGAAGTGAAAGATGCTACTAAATATCTTACAATATTCAAGGAAGCCCCTCAAACAATTATCCAGCTCAGAAGTCAATAGGGCAAAGAGTGAGAAAACATGAAGTAAAACTTTATTGATTTTATTGATTTCTCAAATAACCAGCTTTTGGTTTCACTCATTTTTCTCTATTATATGATCCCATTTATATGACATGGCCAGACCAGGCAAATCTATAGTGATAGAAAGTAGACTAGTCATTTCTTAGGGCTAGGATTGATAGATGCATAGGGGGTTATATATAGCTGAAAGGAATGAGGTTTATTTTTACGGTAAGGAAAATGTGCCAAAGTTGATTATGGTGATGACTGCACATGTCTGTGAATATGTAGAAATTATTGAATTGTACATTTTAAATAGGTGAATTGTATGCTATGTTAATTATATCTCCACAAAGCTGTTTTTAAAAATAAGAAAACAACAACTGAAAATCTGATTGAAAAATGGGCAGGGACCAGCCCTGTGGCAGAGTCATTAAGTTCATGCACTCCGCTTTGGCAGCCCAGGGTTTCACCGGTTTGGATCCTGGGCATGAACATGGCACTGCTTATCAGGCCATGCTGAGGCGGCGTCCCACATAGCACAACCAGAGGCACTCACGACTAGAATATACAACTATGTACTGGGGGGTTTTGAGGAGAAGAAGAATAAGAAAAGGGAAAAAAAGATTGGCAACAGATGTTAGCCCAGGTGCCAATCTTTAAAAAAAAAAGTGGGTAAAAGGCAATTCACAAAAAATTATGCAAAATAAACATAAAACATATGACTAGATGTTATGTCTTTATTTTCCTCAAAATGATCTCTCCCCAAATGCTCTCTTATCATTCATTTGTCCAGCTTAAACTTCTTTAAATGGCTGCTGGTCTCCAAAAGGGCAAAAATGAGAGCTGCAAGTCCTCTTAAAGCATATGCCCCGAAATTCACACATCACTTTAACCTTATTCTGTTAGTCAAAGAAAGTCATAAGACCATCCAAGACTCAAGAGGATTGTTAAAGGACTGCATCTCATGATGTGGGAAAAGACATGTGTTCAACAGAGGGAAGAATTATTGTTAGCCATTTTTGCGGATAGTGAACTACATTTGACAAACTCAGAATGACAAATTTTCAAAATATTGACAGCATATTCTGCTGGTAAGATTGTGAGGAAAAAGTCATTCTCATCTATTGTTTGAAGTAATAAAAAAATGGTAAGACCTCTATAGAGAGACTCTTTCAACATCTAACAAAACCAAAAATGTATTTATCCTTCACCAAAGTAATTTTACTTCTATAAACTAAACTTGACATTAAACATCTCAAAGTGCAAAGATATGTATATACCAGTTTCTTCAATGTAAGGTAGTATAATTGCAAAATATTGGAAACAACCTAAAAGCCCATACATGAGAGACTATTTGAATAAACTGTGGCATATATACGTAATAGCATAGTATACAAGTGTAAAATAATGAGGAAGATTTCTATGGACACTTATAGAGCATTAAATGAAAAAGAAAAGTGTTAAATAGTACACATTTATCTTCAAATCATTGCCCACTGTTAATGAAGTTGTCACAAATACAATTATCCATAAATCTTTTTCTGTGTTCTATGTTCTTTTTTCATGTAAGCTAGGATCTTGAACTTTTTTAAATTTACGTTTGATTGTTTCCTGGACAGATTGAATACATACAAATGTTAATAAAATACACATTATAAGTACCAGAATTGTTTATGTTTGCACACTAGACTGAAAATAATTAAATGGAAATTTGTTAAATTAGGATACCATTGTGAATTAAATTAAAATTTAAATAATAAATTTCGATTTTGAGAAATTTCTCCATAAATCATTTTTTCAAGAAAAATGATGACTTTACTTCCATAGATGGAAACAGAAAATCATAGTGCCCGTGGCAATGTGTAGCTATCAAAAAAATTCGACAAGAAAAAAAGGGGTGATGTCAGCATCATGGCAGAGTGAGTTATTCCTTTTGTCTCTCCCCTATAAGTTACAACCAATCAGACATCCATGGACCAACAGAGGATTCCCTACACAGCACACAGGTTGCATAAGAGATCCATGCATTTTACATCTGAAGGTGGGAGGACTGGACCTTCATGAGGCAACAGAACTAGGGGAGCAGTCCTCTCCCCCTCCCCCAGCAGCCTGATCCAGGATAAGGCACACACACCAGTGAGTGGTCACTTCAGAAGCAGAGGCACCAGGAACTGCAGCTCACGCAACTGTGAGTGATGTGGCAGGAGCAGAAAAAATAGATGTGGCTTGCTCCATGCCCATATCCCAGAGGATCCAGCATGAGCCACCCCACATCCCCCAGCAGTGGCCGGGTCTTTCCAACACTGGAGACAGTTTACAAAACTCAGATTTTCATAGCAGGGGTGGGGAACCCTGACCTGATTTTTCATAACACAGTGGCTCGCACCAGAGACCAGAGGCTGCAGGAGCAAGCAGCAGCAACAATTGTTCCCTGTTTGGCTCCTGTACCCTGACCCTGGATGGCGGCAGGTGGAACCTGTGACCAAAAGCTTCAGGAACCACAGCAGAATCAGTGACCCAATTCCCAGTGGTGGCATCTGTGACACCAGCTCCACCAGCAGTAGGAGCTGCATACAAGTCCTCAGGCTCCCAGTAGCAACAGCAACACCTGTGAACTCAGAACCCCTGGCAGCAGTGAGGCCAGCACCTCCAGACAACCCAAGAGCAGCAGCACAGGTGGTGCATGGGGCAGTAGCACTCAAGCCAGTGGAGAGCCTGCAGAGAACCAGTGGGGGAACCTGAGACCCAGGTGACGCTGGAAGCAGCCAAGAATACTCTGACCAGCAAAAATTATCCTTCTGGCATGACAGAGAAATAAAAGCTGTCCCAGACAAACAAAAGCTGAGGGAGATCATCACCACTAGACCTGCTTTACAAGGAATGGTGAAAGGAGCCCTCCTACCTGAAACAAAAAGGCAAAGGATAACAAAGCTTTGAGCAAGGACATAAATAGACAGAACCAGAAAATTGCAGCTCTATATCAGACTAGGTTAGTAAATACTTAATTATAACATAAAGAATAAAGGGAAAGAAGCCACAAAAATGACTACAACCACTTCAATTTGGTCACAAACTCACAACACTAAAAAGAATAATTTGGGGCAACAAAAATATAGAGGGGGGAGAGGAAAAGGATGGAACCTGCATAGGTTAGTGGAGATAAGAGGCTAACAGCAAAAGGTCTACCTCATGTATGAGATCTTTTATACAAACCTCATGGTAACCACAAAACAAAAAATCAGTCACAAACCATAAATAAAGAGAAAACAGTAAAGCATCACAGAAAACCATGAAACTGAAATGGAAAACATAAGTACAAGGAAAATGAAACAATACAAATTTAGAACAACTAGAAAACAAGATAAAATGGCAGTATTAAGTCTTCATATATCAATAATCACTCTAAATGTAAATGGATTGAATTCACCAATCAAAAGACACAGAGTGGCCAGATGGATTAAAAAACAAGACCTAACAATATGCTGCCTCCAGGAGACCCCTCTCAGCTGCAAAGACAAACATAGGCTCAGGGTGAAGGGATGGAAGATGACACTCCAGCAAATAACCAAAAAAAGTGAGTGTAGCCATACTTATATTAGACAAAACAGACGTCAAGACAAAAAAGATAACAAGAGACAAAGATGGACTTATATAATGATAAAAGAAACATTCCACCGAGAAGACACAACACTTACTAATATATATGAACCTAACACAGGAGCACCAAAGTATATGAGGCAACTATTAACAGACCTAAAGGGAGAAATTGACAGCAACACAATAATAGTAGGGGACTTTAACACCCCACTTACATCAAAGGACAAATCATCCAGACTGAAAGTAAACAAGGAAACAATGGCCTTAAATGAAATACTAGACTAGATGGACTTTATAGATATATATGGAGGACATTCCATCCAAAAACAGCAGAATACACATCCTTCTCAAGTGCCCATGGAACACTCTCAAAGATAGACCATATGTTGGGAAACAAAGCAAGCCTCAGTAAATTTAAGAAGATTGAAGTCATATGAAGCATCTTTTCTGACCACAGTGCTATGAAACTAGAAATCAAATATAAGCAAAAAACCAGAAAAGTCATAAATATGTGGAGACCAAACAACAAGCTACTGAACAACTACTGGATCAGTAAAGAAATGCAAAGAGAAATCAAAAAATGTCTAAAGAGAACATCTAACCCTCTAAAATCCAAAGAAAAATCAAAAAAATGAAAATGAAAACACAACATACAAAAACTTATGGGATGCAGCAAAACAGTACTAAGAGGTAAGTTTACAGCAATACAGGCCTACTTTAAAAAACAAGAAAAATCTCAAATAAACAATCTTACACTATACTTAAAAGAATTAGAAAAAGAAGAACAAACAAAGTACAAAGTCAGTCGAAGGAAGTAAATCATAAAAAATCAGAGCAGAAAAAAAGACGTAAAAACCAATAGAAAGGATCAATGAAAATAAGAGCTGCTTCTTTGACAAGATAAACAAAATTGATAAGCCCTTAGCCAGATTCACTAAGAAAAAAAGAGAGAAGACTCAAATAAAATCAGAACTGCAAGAGGGGAAATTGCAATAGACAACACAGAAATACAAAGGATTATAAGAGAATACTATGAAAAGCTACTTGCCAACAAATTGGATAACCTAGAAGAAATGGATAAATTCTTAGAAGTATGCATCCCCCCGAGACTGAATCAAGAAGAAATGGAGAATCTGAATAGACCAATCACAAGCAAAGAGATTGAAACAGTAATCAAAAGCCTCCCAAAAAACAAAAGTCCAGGCCAGATGGCTTCTCTGGTTAATTCTACCAAATATTCAAAGAAAATTTAATACCTTCCTTCTTAAGAAATTTTCTTCTTCCAAAACTTGACGAAGACAGGATGCTTCCTAACTCATTTTATGAGGCCAACATTGCCCTGATACCAAAACCAGAAAAGGACAACACAAAAAAGGAAAATTACAGGCCAGAATCACTGATGAACATAGATGCAAAAATCCTCAACAAAGTATTAGCTAATAAAATACAACAATACATTAAAAGGATCATACACCAAGATCAAGCCAGATTTATTCCAGGGATGCAGAGATAGTTCAATATTCACAAATCAATCAATGTGATACACCACATTAACAAAATGAGAAATAAAAATCCAGTGACCATCTCAATAGATGCAGAGAAAGCATTTGACAAGATCCAACATCCATTTATGACAAAAACTCTGAATAAAATTGGTGTAGAAGGAAAGTACTGCAACAGAATAAAGGGCATATATGAAAAACCCACAGCCAACATCATAATCAATGGTGAAAAATTGAAGGCTGTTCTTTGGAGAACAGGAACAAGACAAGGATGCCCACTCTCACCACTCTTATTTAACGTAGTACCAGATGTTTTAGCCAGTGCAATTAGGCAAGAAAATGTAATGAATGGGATCCAAATTGGAAAGGAAGAAGTGAAATTCTCACTATTTGCAGATAACATGATTCTATATATATAAAGCCCTAAAGAATTCAACAAAAAAACTATTTGAAATAATTAACAGAAACAGTAAAGTTGCATGGTACAAAATCAGCATACAAAAATCAGTTGCATTCCTATACACTAATAATGAACTAACAAAAAGAGAAATCAAGAATACAATCCCACTGACAATCACAACAAAAAGAATAAATACCTAGGAATAAATTTAATCAAGGAGGTGAAAAATCTCTACACTGAAAACAATGACACATTATTGAAAGAAATCAAAGAGGACACAAAGAAATGGAAAGATATTCCATGCTCATGGATTGGAAAAACAAACATAGTTAAAATGTCTATATTACCTAAGGCAATCTACAGATTCAATGCAATCCCTATCAAAGTCCCAGTGACATTCTTCACAGAAATAGAACAAAAAATCCTAAAATTTATATGGAACAAAAAAAGACCCTGAACTGCCAAAGCAATCTTGAGAAAAAAGAACAAAGTTGGAGGTATCACACTTCCTGAATTCAAAATATACTACAAAGCTACAGTCATCAAAACAGCATGGTACTGGCACAAAAACAGACACACAGATCAGTGATACAGAATTGAGAACCCAGAAATAAAACCACACATCTATGGACAAAGAAGCCAAAAACATACAATAAAGGAAGGAAAGTCTCTTCAATAAACAATGTTGGGAAAACTGAACAGCCACATGCAAAAGAATGGACATAGGCCATTATCTTACATCATGCACAAAAATTAACTCAAAATGGACTTGCATGTAAGACCTGAAACCATAAAACTCCTAGAAGAAAACATAGGCAGTATGTTCTTTGACGTTGGTCTTAGCAGCATCTTTTCAAATACCACGTCTACTCAGGAAAGAGAAACAAAAGAGAAAATAAAGAAATGGGACTACGTCAGACTAAAAACTTCTTAGTGGGAAAGAAAACCATCAGCATAACGAAAAGACAAAACACCAATGAGAGAAAATATTTGCAAACCATATATTCAACAAGGGGTTAATTTCCAAAATATATAAAGAACTTGTACAACTCAACAACAAAACAATGAACAACCCAATCAAAAAGTGGGCAGAGGATATGAACAGACATTTTTCTAAAGAAGATATACAGATGGCCAACAGACACATGAAAGGTTGTTGAACATCACTAATCATTAGAGAAATGCAAATCAAAACTACAATGAGATATCACCTTACACCTGTCAAAACAGCTATAAACAAGACAAGAAATAACAAGTGTTGGAGAAGATGTGGAGAAAAGGGAACCCTCATACACTGCTGCAGGGAATGCAAACTAGTGCAGCCACTACGGAAAACAGTATGGAATTTTCTCAAAAAATTAGAAATACCATATGATGCAGCTATGCCACTTTTGGGTATTTATCCAAAGAACATGAAATCAATAATTCAAAAAGATACATGCACCCATATGTTCACTGCAGCATTATTCACAATAGCCAAGACATGGAAGCAACCCACATGCCCATCAAATGATGAATGGATAAGGAAGATGTAGAATACTACTCAGCCATAAAAAAGACAAAATCGTGCCATTTGCAACAACATGGATGGAACTTGAGGGTATTACGCTAAGTGAAATGAGTCTGACAAAGGAAGACAAATACCCTATGATTTAAGTCATATGTGGAAGACAAATAAACAAACACACAGATAAAAACAGATTAGTGGTTACCAGAGGGGAAGGGGCTAGAAGGCCAAAGGGATAAAGGGGCACATATGTATGGTGACAAATAAAAACTAGACTATTGGTGATGAACACAATGCAGTCTACAGAGAAACTGAACTATAGTAATGTACATTGAAATTTACACAATGTTGTTAGCCGATATGACCTCAGTAAAATAATTTTTTTAAAAATAGAAGCCCCATAAAAACTGAACCATGAGAACTAACTCCAGTTTTGAAAGTGCTCCCACAGGGCACACTTTTATTGAGAATTAGAGGTTCAGATAATTTAATCACCTGATTGGTCTCATGATTAGATTAGGTTCTCTGGTGGGAGTATGTTGTCAAAAATCCAATCAATCAAGACATCCCAGAAGTATCCTCTCACCCTGAAAAGGTGATTCAAGATAAACCTGGCTTCTGTTCTTTGACACTGCTAATTGGAAGAGCTGTAGCCAGGTGATCATTCCCCTTGCTTCAGAGTTCCTGCAGCCACCAAAGCCCAGATATCTCACTCAAGTCCCAAGTGGCCACCATCATGCCCTCATCCCCACTCAAGGTGGCTGTGGTATGCATGAGTAACATAAACAGGAGCATGGAAGCCCACAGCATCCTCAGGAAAAAAGGCTTCAGTGTCTGGTCTTTCGGAGCTGGATCTCAAGTGAGGCTCCCAGGAGACGCACCTAATCTTCCTGTGGTTTACAATTTCTCAACCACATACAAAGAGATGTACAACGACCTCCTCAGAAAAGACAGACAACACTATATCAGGAATGGAATCTTACACATCCTGAGAAGAAATGAGAGAATCAAGCCCCAGCCAGAAAGATTTCAAGAGTGCCTTGAGGCCTTCGATGTCATCTTTACCTGTGGGGAGAGCATCTATGACCGAGTGGTGGAAGATCTGTGTACCAGAGAGCAGGAGACCTTCCAACCTGTGCACATGATCGATGTGGACACCCTGGAGGATGCCACCCTTGGAGCTCTGCTCATCTGTGAGCTCTGCCAGCGCCTCCAGCACGCAGATGACGTGGAAGACAGTCTGGCTAAGCTGCTCCTTGCAGTGGAGGAGAAAAGAGGAAAGAGCTTTCTTCACATGGTCTTCTTCTACTGAAGAGCTGGGCTGGTTTTGGCTCCTCAGCAGTAAGAATTTGTGCGTGAAGTTTTTGACTAGCCTGTATTTTCTGTGAGAAGTGTCTCTAAAGGCCTTTCCACTAAATGCTGTGTGTTTGATTTTTAGGTGTCCACCAGGAAGAGCTATGAGCATGAAGAGCATTTTATAGGAAATGAGGACAAGGACTTCTAACAGTCCTGAAAACATTTCAAATGTGGGCGACATTGTTCTAGGTACGTTATTTGGAAGAAGTAATTCAGTGCTCTCATAGTCCTGTAAGGAAGTTACCACCATGACTGCATTATGCAGATGGGCAAACCAAAGCTTATAATGGAGTGTGGCACGAGTGACTTGCTGACGGGTATTCAACAATGCATTGAAGTAAAGGACATTGTATAAGCCATAACTATTTTTTCAGGCTTCTTTCTGAAGACTCTGGGGAGTATTAGTTTCCTTGCTTTTTTCCATCTTCTAGAAACCATTCACATTCCTTGGCTCATGGCCCCTTCCTCCATTTTCAAAGTCACTCATGGCGGATTGAGTCTTTCTCACATTACATCATTCTAATCTCCTCTTCTGCCTCCCTTCTGCATATAGAAGGCCTTGGTAATTGCATTGGACCCACCCAGATAATTATTCAGGTTGATCTCCCTATTTTAAGGTCAGTGGATTAGGAAACTTTATTCCATCTGCACACTTTAATTTAAAGTGTACTGCTTGCAATATCTGAGGGTGTTGCCTCTGGAAATACAACAGAATGAAACAATTAGAAGTCACTAGGAAAGTAAGCATGGATGACTCTTCACTGGTATAAATTTTGGGGAGCTCCTTGGATTTCATTAATCACACAATAAAGTGGTGTGTTGAAATTAGAAGAATAGACCATCACTTTTTTAAACAATTTTCTTTTGTTCATTTTGAGAGGTATATTAATTATAAAGGTTTCTTCTAGTGAAAAAGGAGTATATTGCATTTTTACTCATGGATGGCTTTACTTATTGATTGTTATCTACTTTGTAAGGCTGACTTCAAAACCCGAGTAAGAAAATGAATTTTATATTATTGCTAAGAACTTGGAATTATGAATAAGGAGAAACATCCTCAAATGAAAAGAAATAAATGAACTGATTTAATTTTGATGAGAAGTATTTTTTTCCTATTTGGGGGATGATCTTCAAACTCTTAAGCCACGTTCTTTTAAGCTTTAGCAACTAAACTGAACAAATAGTTCTTCCTACAATAGATCTTGTATTTAAAATGTTCATAAATTTACCTAACCGGATTATGTGAGAACAAATCAAGGCGTGTCCATATGACACAAAATGAATTTCCTCTTGGTTATCCTTTTCGGAGGCATCAAACCTCCCACTTCGGGGGTTTTTTGTTGAGACTGCCACAGATGTCCTTCTGGGGCTGTGCCCATGCACACCCAGAATTAGGAGAGTTAACACTCTACTGGGGAACCTCAGCCAGAGAATAAATTCTTCATCCTTTCTTTGAATCAAAGGATGGCACTGAGACACGATTTGTATGGTTTCTCAAGGGCTAGTTTTGCAGACTGAACTTCTAGACCCCCTAACCATTTTGGTCGGCTGGATAACTGATCTCCGTATTGGCTCTCCTCCATGCTTCTTTACTCCTTTACTGATCCTTGGGACTGTAACTGCAAAAAACAGGGACTTCCATGACTACCACAATGCCCTTCTCAGGTTGCTCCCAACGTTGTCGCAAGGTAACAAATGATAGTACATGCACTGTGCCAGGCTGTGTTCAGCACAGTGCAGGGGAGGGGATTCCTTTCTTCCAAAAGCTGCATCTGTAGCCCCACATCATTAAGGTTAATGCTCCAAAATCTTACCAAGTCTACCATAAGAGTAATCTTCTACCTTCACTTCTCTTTGTTTCCTTGGAATTGGGCTGCAGATCAGATGCCCCTTAGTCCTTTCTCTTCCTCTTTATCTTATGGTCCAGGTACTCACACTTAAGCTTTAACAATCTCCCTCCCTTTGCACTTATCACCTCTTGGAAAATATACACCAATATCGGGTGTCATTAGGGGGAGACTGAGTCCAGCAGATGTATTCGGACTCTGAATCCTGATTGAGGCTCTTGTGCCTATAAATATAATATTCCTTCACAGACGCCTTTACCTTTATAGACTCTGTCACATAGCAACCTTTAAGGAAGCCTATCATACCTCAGAACTGTTTTTCTTAAGCAAGAAGTGATAAATGCAATTTATGAACTGACCTTATATATCAATGCATTAGTTAGTTTCTTTTTCTCTCTACTTCCCATCTCCCCTCCTTCAGTATTTTTTTTCACACGGCTGTCAAAATTGAGTTTTGAAATAAAGATGTGATCATAGTATGTATTGCTTCAAAATCTTCAATTCTCGCCTTTAGGATAAATTCCAAAAACTCTTCTCCAGGATAGTTAATATCCATCACAGCCTGTTTCTTCCCTCTAATGTATTGATCCTCAAATCCACAACCTGGATACATGCATTCATTCAGCAAATGTTTATCGAGCTCCCACCACGTGGTGGGCACTGTTCTCTGCACTGGAGGTGCAGCAGGGAACAGAGCAGGCTAACCCCTGCCCTCCTGGAAAGACATTGCAGCTCTTTGGCCCCAGGGATATGGGTGTGACTGAACCCGTGTTCTTGAAGGACAAGTTGTCGCCCGCAGGTATCCCCATAACTCCCAAGTCTGCCTTAGCTTCCACATAAAGGTCTACCATGGGCAGCTGGGTTTTCCTGCAAGCCCAAAACAAGATGATTGGACTCCCCAGTTTCTAAGCAGCTCTCCTGGGGGCCTAACAGAGCTCATTGTCTATCCTTCTACGGAGCCTGGTGTCCTCTTGCCAACCAGAGTCTTTCTCCCTGTGCCCAGATCAGTGCATTGAGAACAGGGTAAGGGGGAGGCCTTTCTGCTGAGTTTATTTCTACTTTGCACATACTTTTACCTTAGAAACATGATAAAATTCTGGCCCACAAATTTTTATGGTGCAGAATGCACCGCAGGTTTTTAAAATTATGGACTATGGTCTCATCTTAACAGCTATGGTATTTTTAGACATCAAAATCCTGGGGTGAAAAAAGTATTTTTATTTTCCAGAACCAATATACATAGCTAACATTTATTACCTGATTTTTATAGGTTAACCTGTATGTATGTATTACTTTGTAGGTATTAACTTTTAACCCTAACAACAATCTTCAGCAGTACAGTAGCCCCCGCTTATCTGTGGGGAATATGTCCCAAGACACCCAGTGGATGCCTGACACAGCAGATAGTACCGGATCCTATACATACTATTCCTTTTCCTAACGAATGGGCTAACCAGCAGGTAGCATGTGCAGTGTGGATAGCTGGACAAAGGGATGATTCACATCCTGGGCGGGAGGGAGGGGGATGGCTCCACATTTCATCACACTACTCAGAACAGCAGGGAGTTTAAAACTTATAAATTCTTTATTTCTGGAATTTTCCATTTAATATCTGGACATCAGTTAACTGCAGGTAACTGAAACTGCAGAAAGAGAAACTGCAGATAAGGGGGGACTACTGTAGGTTCTGTTATCCCAGATTCCGTCTTGGGAAACTGAAGCATAGAGGGATTACATAATGTAGCTCTGTGGTTGGTCATTTGGAGGCTGGATGTGAACTTGGGCAGTTGACCTCACAAACTGCTTGCTTAGACGCTAGGCTGAACATAGTTCATGTTATATATAGTTTTTATATCCAGGCCTTTTCCTACCTAATGTCAAAAACTGAAACTAGTCATTTTTGAGTAATGTAATCCTGTCAATTCAGAATTTTCTCAATCAGTTCAGGGTGCATCCCCTCCTCCTTTCTCTCCACGGCTGATTCTAGCTCCAGGGCCTTGTATGGGGCCAGGGCACATGTGGGGAGGAAGTCATTCATGACACGGACATCTGCACGGTGGTGGCGTTCAGGGTGGCTTCTGACCATCAGCATCGATGCTTGCTGATATCTGTGAAATAGACCTTGTCCATTCTAGTTCTCCCATTGTTGGTCTCTGACCTGACACTGCAACATCCTTGTTCTGACCATGAGGCTTCTCCAGCCCCACTCTATTTCAGCTCCTTCTGCCATACCGTCATTGGCTTGGAAAGCTTTTGTGTGATTTTTTCCTTTTTTTGGAGAGGAAGATTGGTCCTGAGCTAACATCTGTGCCAATCTTCCTCTATTTTTGTATATGGGGTGCCACCACATCACAGCTTGATGAATGGTCTGTAGGTCATGCAGAGGATCTGAACCTGTGAACCTGGCCGCCAAAGTGGAGTGTGCGAACTTAACCATTAGGCCACCAGGCCATCTTCTATGTGATTTTTTTTTTAAAGTTTATTTTATTGTGGTAAGACACTTACCATGAGATCTACCCTCTTAAAAGATTTTTAAATGTGCAATACAGTGTTTGTTGTTATTTTTAGGCACAATGTGTACGGCGGACGTCTATATCTAATTCATCTCCCATCACTGACATTTTACACCGGTTGGTTAGCTTTTACATGTATGATATTTGGTGCCCCTCTGGGTGTGGAGAATCCTCATCCATATAGTCATGTTAAATGCTTAGAGCCTTTTCTCCACTGTTTGGTGCACAAGGTTTTCACATATTAGCTTCAGCCAAGGAGTCATCAAGAGTCCACTGGTCACATACAATTATGGCTGTTCGTTTACACCTGTTGACATGGAGAAAAGAGAGGTGGGCTTATCTTTACAAGAAGGTGCAATGCATTTCTGGGCATTTATGGGTCTTTTTGAAAATATTAAAAATAGATTTTAGAGTTTACAGAAAATATAAAACTTAAAAATACCACCTATTGTGAATGAAATGCAGTGCACAAAACCAGGATTCTATCTTGAGTCTGTCACCACAATAGGTCCCCACGGATCTGATCCCTTCTGGAATCTGTACCTGCTCCTGTCCTGACAGTTGCTCATCGGGCTTCCTAAGCCTCGAGTCTGAAGTGATGGATAGGCTAATTCTATGACAAAGACGTATGAATAAGTAAAATGCATTAATTTCATATAATCTAATTAATTAATGAAAAACTAGTAGGATTTTCAGAAGAGCATATAGTATGGAGGACTGGCCAGGACAATACACCTGTATATATTTATACCAAAACACATTTTTTTTAAGTGGGATTCCTTTATTCTTCTGTCTTTATTATCTGATTTTTAAAATAATGTACAAGATTACTTTTAAAATCAGTGAGAATATAAAGTCATGTCCAAGATGAAAACAGTTCACTATATAGAGTCAGGATGAGTAAAATCTGGAAAAATTACTTATGAAGGAATATAAAGAAAGCAGGGGAATTTTTTTTTCCAGCAACCATAAATGTGGATTTTTGGTGACTAAGCACTAAACAGAATCATCAACTAGGCTGGCAAATGTGTCACAAATATCAAGAATCATGTATTCTACAAATCGTGCATGGACATTTATGTACCCTTAGGAAAGAGTTAAAACTCATTCTTTATGACCCCAAAATATGAATCTTATGACACTCCAGGGAGGACTATAACTGCAACATCATCCTTTGCATCAAGAACAAAAATTTGAAAATCATCTTTGCATACTAATTCCATGCACTGATATTGCAGATTGAAAATAACTTTAATAATCAGTGATTTACTTCAATATTTTATGCCAGCGTAGGTATTCAAACAGACCTGTGGCAAGGCCGGATTAGCTGGGAGAGGGTTTTTGTAGTGAAACATCATAAATGTGAACACTCGGTGTGGGATAGAGATCAGAGCATGTGGGGAGGAGCAGGAGTCAGGAGAAGGCCAGGGAGGTGGGGAAAAGGACTTAGGGGTCTGGGATCCAGGCCATGAGGGAAGAGGGCGAGGCTGGTGGAGACAGCTGTGTCCCTGGGGCTCGGATGTAAGTGCTTCCCTCAAGGGCCCTCATGAAAGAGAATAAATGGCCCAACTGCCTGGCCTGCAACAAGCTCAATTTCATCTCCAATCTCACATTGCTTCCTGAAGACCCAGGAAAAGCTGATGAGTGAATTAGACATCTGCAGGTGGGGCGGTTCCAGGATCAAGGTGAGGACTGGGCTGGTGTCAGGTCCCAGATAGGCCAGACGGGACAGGACTCTTGGAAGCTATTGGCACATGTGGACAAAGAGCGGTAAAGACCAGAGGCACGAATCTGGTTGGTCAGAGCAGAGGGGGAGGGTGAGGTCTGGGAAAGGAGGTTGAGAGTTAAAGGTTAAAGGCAACTGAGATTAAAGAAAGTTGGTAAATAAAGAGAAATAATCCAATATATAACAAATGTCCTAATAATTAGACTGGACATGAGAAAACAGAAAAAATATTGACTTAGACAGCAGACTCCTCTTAGAAACTGTGAGAAGATCCCTTAGAATGGCAAGGATCTGGGCCGAGCTTCCCAACGCAGGGTGTGTGAAGTGAACCACGCCATTTCAGCCAGGTATGAAAAGAGAACTGTGGGGGCAGAGTATTAAGTGGGGCATTTAGGATGAACTTGTGTCAGACCAAAGTCAGTCTAACTTGATGAGGAGACCAATAAAACAGGTAAATCCTCAATGCCTGAGCTCCCTGGCTTCTCTCTCTGGCTCCAATTAATGAAATTTCCTCTGCTACTTCCTTTCCCCAAATGCATGGCCATCACCAGCTTTCATAATCTACACTCCTCTCTCGCCCTACCTTTGTTGATTGTGTCTAGCCCTGCATTTGTCAATTGTGTCTTCCATGGTCTCTTCTTGCCATTTTCCTCCTTTCCTTTCCCAGCCAGGTCTGTGGGGCACACACCTGCCCTCACACCCCTCTGGTGCCATCCCACTGGTTTTCCTAAAGGAGGTCAGCTGCCTTCACTGGAAAGAACTTTCTCACAGAGCAGCCCTTACTCTACAGGAGACACTGCTCTGACCTTGGCCAGCTGGCTGAACTCCTTTGATAGGTGACTCTGATGGCAGAACCCTTTCTCCCAGCACTTGGAGGATGGTAATTGGAGCTGATTTTCTTCCCCAGAAAGGAAAATCAGGGGCAACAAGAGGGTGACTGGAGTAAAGAAATACTGTTAATGAGCAGAAGATATAACTTAGCTACTGAGCTAGATATTTTTAAGTACCTCTTCATTAGGGGGAATTAACATTTGCTTCCAATTCTTCAACCTATCTGCTTACAAATTTGAATTTCTCTCAAACCATAAGCCCACAGGACTCAGGCAAATTCCTATTTTTTCTATATCCCCAGTTTGTAATATGGTGCCTGAAAAATAATTAGTCCTTTCTAAAACTGAATTAATGAATGAATGAATGTACACTAAGAACTAAATGAAAAAATTCCACGTGCAGAAAAATCTTTGAAATATCATGCACATCCCCTCTCAGCAATAATGCCTGATTTTCCAAATTCAGTCATATATAAACTTAGTTCCCTTAGCAGTGCCTCATCTCAGGCACACAAGCTCTGTCAATGTTACCTCTTAAAGGTCTCTTGACTCTCTTCCCAAGTGAGCAAACTGTAGGTGGTAAAGGCAGAGAAATTTCAAATCTCATTTCTAACAATTAGGCCAAACCTGTCTGTAGAACCACCTGCCCTGCTTTCTTCCGTATTCCCAACATGCAACCACCTGGAGCTGACCAAACACTGGTTCATGAACATGCTATACTTTGATTTGAATACTCATGTTTTCTTCTATAGCTTCCCCCTCTTTTCATTCTTCTTCTTGTGATAAAATACCCACCCTAAGGTCAAGTTCAAGAAACATCTTCTTACTGCCTTCTGAGAGACATGTAATGATTTACTTTGTATATTCATAATCCTCTGTTTGTGAGAGAAATACATATAATAATGGTGTATTTGATTAGCTGTAGATATTGATATCTTTTAATTAGACTTTCACTCATTGAAGTAGAGAACATGCCCTATTGACCCTTTATGTTTCTTATTATTTGGATGTTCAAAGTAGGTGGAGGGTGTGCGATATGCCAAAAGATCTTTGTGACTTCAAAAAGAATATTAAGGAAAATCTGTATTTTCATCTCTGTCTGTGAATAGGAAGTGATGTCTCTGGTGATTTCCACAGGTATGACTACCATAAATCACACTGGTGTTAGCCACACAGTCTTCCACATGCTGGGAATCCCGGGTCTTGAGCACCAGCACATGTGGATTTCCATCCCCTTCTTCGTTTCCTATGTCATCGCCCTGCTTGGTAACAGCCTGCTCATCTTCATTATTCTCACAAAAAGTAGCCTCCATGAACCCATGTACCTCTTCCTCTGCATGCTGGCTGGAGCAGACATTGTCCTCTCCACGTGCACAGTACCTCAGGCTTTGGCCATCTTCTGGTTCCATGCTGGGGAGATCTCCCTGGATCGCTGCATCACTCAGTTCTTCATCATCCACTGCACTTTCATCTCTGAGTCAGGGATCTTGCTGGTGATGGCGTTTGACCGCTACATTGCCATATGCTACCCACTGAGATACACCACTATTCTCAAAAATGCACTGATTGGGAAAATTGGTGTTATCATATTTCTGAGGAGTTATTGTACAATTTTCCCTATAATATTTCTTTTGAAAAGATTGACTTTCTGCCAAAATAATATTATTCCACATACCTTTTGTGAACACATTGGCTTGGCCAAATATGCTTGTAATGACATCCGAGTGAACATCTGGTATGGACTTTTTGTCATAGTGTCAACAATTGTCTTAGATGTCCTGTTAATTTTTGTTTCTTATGTGCTGATTCTCCTTGCTGTCTTCCACATGCCTTCTCAAGATGCTCGCCACAAAGCTCTCAACACGTGTGGCTCCCATGTCTGTATCATCATCCTCTTTTATGGGCCTGCAATCTTCACAACTCTTACTCAGCGGTTTGGACACTACATTCCACCTCATGTCCACATCTTGTTGGCTAATGTCTGCATTCTGGTTCCACCTATGATGAATCCAATGATTTATGGGATCAAGACGAAACAAATTCGAGAGCAGGTGGCTCACATGTTGTTTCCGAAGCAGAAATAACTTTGGAAGAGGAACAGAGTTTCCAGCATCTCTGGCTATCCATGATGTAGTCTATGGGAGTGGTGGGTGGAAACACTAGCAATAAGCTGAAACACTAGGAAATAGCTCAGTGAATTCTGTTTCTGGAGCAAGTTCACCAGGGACAAGCAACAGAGAGAGCAGTGCCATGTTTGACGGAGCAAGCTACCTCCTGCACAGAACCTGTGGCCAGACATACAAATTTCCAAATTCACGTATCCTTCACGTCACTAGCCTGATCTTTGACAATAGGTAAAATGAGAACAGTGCTCTGGTCCTGGAATTTTTTCAACTATTCCTCACCGAGGTTCTCATCCTCTGAGACATCGTGTGACACCCCGGGACAATCACATACAAAGGACACAATGTTTCAGTTATGCAGGATGAATAACTTCTGGAGCCCTAATGGATAGCATTGTAGCTATAGTTAATAATACTGTATTGTATATTTGAAATTTGCTGAGAGATCTGATCTGAAGTGTTCTCACCACACAGATACACAAATTGCAACTATGAAAGATGATGAATATGTTAATTAGCACAATTGTGGTAATCATTTCACAATGTATTCATATATCAAAACATCACATTGTACATCTTAAAGATATACAAGCTCTGTCAATTATACCCTAGTAAAGGAGAAAAAAAGGAACTCACCTGAAATACAACCATTAGATTCGTCAATAATTTGGTACTCTTCCATACTTTTCTCTTTGTATCTTTTTTATTTGTGTAAACTAATAAATATATATGAATATATTCATAAATATGGAGAGAACACACATAGTTGTGCATTTAGAAAAGTAGAATTATATTAATAGTGGCAGTTTTTGATGTGCTGTCACCTGACTTGTCCATGACTTACATCAGTAAATTGTGAGAGAGCAATATGGGTCACTGTTGATCCCTGAAAAGGGAAGGGGGATTGTTTGGAGAACACTGGTCATGGACCCTGGAGGGGGGTTCCTCTTCTTGACCAAGAATAATCTTTCTGGTGTGACATTGACTCTTGGGCAGCAAAAGGAGAATTCATGATGCTCGAGGGAGCTACCCTATTGCAGCCAGTTCCTGAATGGTGGAACCACAACATGCATTTCCCCCAGTTCCTTTTATAGCAGCATGTTACAGTGGACGGTAGAATAGGGTCTGCGCTAGACACAGGGAATGTGACCAGGAAGCACCTCATGAGCCCAAGGCAAGACTGTTACCTTAGAAGTCACTGACATAATTGTGCCCAGGAAAGACGTTCCATAGAGATGGAGTTGAAACAACTCCCGCAAAGCCTCCTTTATGAAACACAAATGCAGGACAAACATGGAAACAGATGTGAGCTCATGGTGAGGTTGCCATCCTGAGTAACAGTGAGTAAAATTTTGCTTTAACAAGTTGTCCCAGGGCTGGCCTGGTGGTGTAATGGTTAAGTTCACATGCTGTGCTTCAGCGGCCCAGAGTTCATGAGTTTGGATCCCAGACGTAGACCCACATACTGCTCATCAAGCCATGATGTGATGGTGTCCCACATACGAAGTGGAGGAGGATTGGCACAGATGTTAGCTCAGTGACAATCTTCCTCAAGCAACTGATGTTAGCTCAGGGCCAATCTTGCCCGCCCTCCAAAAAAAGTTGTCCCACTTGTGTGTTCCCCCTTTGCCTACTCTGGGTCTTTGACTCCATATTGCAGCCTGAATAGCACTCACAAACCCCAATGTCATCCCACTTCCCTCCCTCCCCAACTTGCTTAGAAGCAACACTAGCCACCACCAACACCACAGACTGTTGAATGAGCTACTTGAATAAAAGGATTCAAGTCATTTATATAAGAATACTCTCAGGATTAAAATGTATTAGGCATGTATTTCTCAATAAACACATCCTAAACAAACTAAACTAAAAGTTTGTAAATAAAAGGAGTGACTCAACAAACATTAATTTATGCCTGTTATAAATTAACAGGAGTAAGCTAAGATCTGGGGATATAGAAATAGAAATCATAGTCCCCTCTCCCAGAGATAAGCTAGAGTAGAAAAGTTAAGCAATTAAAATGCATTGTTGTAAATTATGTAGAACAATGAAGGACAGGCACTTCACCCAGCTGGGAGTGAGAGAACTCCTCCTACAGGAGCTGATTCCAGTGCTGCACATTGACAAGCAGCAAGAGAGAGCCAGGTCAAGGGCTTGGGAGAGGAAGTGGCCAGTCTGAGAAGGGCAAAGTGAGGAAAGCAGTGTGTGGAAGAGGAGTGGCAAGAGATGGTCCTTATGAGATAGGCAGGGGGAGAACGAGGAAAGGGCTTAGATATGAAGGACTTCAGGACATGCCATCCCAAAATATGCCACTTTGGAATATTGATTGTTTTGAGAAGAATGTCCTTGAAAAATAGCAGATGCAAGAAGGGCTCTCTGACCTAACCTTTTCTACTTAAAAACCGGCCATACAGTTTCCTATGAAAAGGTGTCCTCCCTGAATCAGGCAGCATCCCATCTAGCAAGTAGACAGGCGCTCTGACGGACTGTACAAAATGGAAGGCGTTTATAGAGAGGAGGGTGGGGCAAGGGAGTTATTAACAAAAGAAAAGGATTATTTCAGGCAAGTCATCTTATTTGGGGGGGAAGGAAATGGCAGGGTTCTATCATGCAGATCACTTCACTACTGCAGCTCCGGAAATTTCAGACTGACTATTTAAAGGTCATATTATAGGAGGGGCTGAAACTGTGTTAAGTCTTGGTTTGCTGTTGTGGGGCCATTTGGGGCCTGTTATTTCTTTCTCATTTTTTTTTTAACAATAGAGATACTCAAGTATGTGAGTTTTATTAGACAATTTATTCCCAATATTTGTTAAAAAGAGCATATGTGCTACTTCAACTAGTTAGGATTTTTTTTAACTCTTAAAGTCTTTGCCTTTAATTAATTAATTCTACAAATTTTACTGGACCACTACTGTGGGCTGGACACTATACCAGGTAGTAGGATACACGGCAAGCAAAAGTGCGTTAGGATCTTCCAATCAGGTGAGAAAGAAAGATAATTAAATTATCACACAAGTGAACGGGCTTTCATGAGCACTTTGGGATTTCAAAGGAAAAGCTGTTTGAGCCTGGGGGTGAGCAACGGCTTCCTTGAGGGAAGTGACCTTAGGCTGCGATCTGAGGGCTGAGTAGACCATTTACAATGTGTTTGTGGATGGAGTTGAGGCGGAGAACTTTGAAGGGAGAGCACACAGCCTGTGCAAAGACATTGAGGCTAGATGGAGAATGGAAACTTAAAAGAGCTAAAGAGGACCAAAAGATCCCAGAGTGTCTTTCTGACAGGCCAGGTTAGGACCTGTCTCATTTTTCTTTAAACAAGGGAAGCCATTGCAGTCTTTCAGCAAGGACCGCTCCTGATCAGATTTGTGTTTTCCAAGGACACCTCCATCTGCTCTGAGACCTAGGCTGTAATGGGGCAGAGTAGGAGCAGAGAGATGTGAGGGAATCTCAGGCTTGCAAAGTGAGGGATGGAAGATATTTCCTGTAAGATAATCTAATTCTGAAGCATAGTTACCCCCAGACCTCAATTGTCCTGGTGTCGGCTATTTTTTGTACAACTTCTAGGCTCAGAATGTAGTTCTCGGCCTAGCTGCTTTGGCATCATCTGGGAGCTTGTAGGAAATGTTCAATCTTGGATCCCAGTCTGGATTAATGAATCAGAATTTGCATGCTAAGAAGATCCTCAGGTTATCTGAATGCAGGTATTTTGAGTAGCACTGCTTTAGGGTAAAGATTCTCAAATTTGGCTGCACATTAGAAACACCCAGGTAGTTTGAGGATCTTTTGCTATCTAGTTCCCACCACCAGAGACCCAGATTCAACGTAACATTTTTTTTCCTAAATCTAGTGATTTTTAACAACTCCCAGTGTACTT